>NC_044983.1:58414620-58487113 GCF_008728515.1 Papio anubis
AAATTTGTTTGAGTTCTTTGCAGGTTCTGGATATGAGCCCTTTGTCAGATGAGTAGATTGCAAAAATTTTCTCCCATTCTGTAGGTTGCCTGTTCACTCTGATGGTAGTTTCTTTTGCTGTGCATAAGTTCTTTAGTTTAATTAGATCCCATTTGTCAATTTTGGCTTTTGTTGCCATTGCTTTTGGTGTTTTAGACATGAATTCCTCGCCCATGCCTATATCCTGAATGGCATTGCCTAGGTTTTCTTCTAGAGTTTTTATGGTTTTACGTCTAACATTTAAGACTCTAATCCATCTTGAATTAATTTTCATATAAGGGGTAAGGAAGATATACAGTTTCAGCTTTCCATATATGGCTAGCCAGTTTTCCCAGCACCATTTATTAAATAGGGAATCCTTTCCCCATTTCCCATTTTTGTCAGGTTTATAAAAGATCAGATGGTTGTAGATGTGTGGTATTATTTCTGAGGGCCCTGTTCTGTTTTATTGGTCTATATCTCTGTTTTGGTACCAGTACCATGCTGTTTTGGTTACTGTAGCCTTGTAGTATAGTTTGAAGTCAGGTAGCGTGATACCCCCAGCTTTGTTCTTTTGACTTAGAATTGTCTTGGCAATGTGGGCTCTTTTGTGTTTCCATATGAACTTTAAAGTAGTTTTTTCCCATTCTGTGAAGAAAGACATTGGTAGCTTAATGGGGATGGCATTGAATCTATATATTACCTTGGGCAGTATGGCCATTTTCATGATATTGATTCTTCCTATCCATGAGCATGGTATGTTCTTCCATTTGTTTGTGTCCCTTTTATTTCATTGAGCAGTGGTTTTTAGTTCTCCTTGAAGAGGTCCTTCACATCCCATGTAAGCTGGATTCCTAGATATTTTATTCTATCTGAAGCAATTGTGAATGGGAGTTCACTCATGATTTGGCTCTCTGTTTGTCTGTTATTGGTGTATAAGAATGCTTGTGATTTTTGCACATTGATTTTTCAGTCCCGAGACTTTGCTGAAGCCAGTTTCCTCAGCCAAGCAGATTTCTGGGCTGAGACAATGGGCTTTCTAAATATACAACTCATGTCATCCAAACAGGACAATTTTACTTCTTCTTTCCCTGATTGAATGCCTTATTTCTTTCTCCTGCCTTGATTGCCCTGACTAGAACTCTACCACTCATGTTGAATAGGAGTGGTGAGAGAGGGTATCCCTGTTCTGTGCTAGTTTTCAAAGGGGAATGCTTTCCAGTTTTGCCCATTCAGTATGATATTGGCTGTGGGTTTGTCATAAATAGCTCTTATTATTACTTATTTTATTTTTATTATTAAGTATTTTAAGTTCTAGGGTACATGCAATTTTATGCAGGTTTGTTACATATGTATACATGTGCTTAATGTTGGTGTGTTGCACCCATTAACTCGCTATTTAAGCATTAGGTATATTCCTCCACATTCCTCCCTGCGACCCCTCCCCTGGTTGGCCAGGGACTCCAGGATGTTCCCCTTCCTGTGTCCAAGTGATCCTTACTTGTTCAATTCCCACCTATGAGCTAGAACTGCAGTGTTTGGTTTTCTGTTCCTTTGCCATAGTTTGCTGAGAATGATGGCTTCCAGCTGCATCCCATGTCCCTACAAAGGATACTGCACTCATCCTTTTTATGGCTGCATAGGTATTCTGCGGTGTTTATGTGCTACATTTTCTTTCATCCAGTGTGTCACTGATGGACATTTGGTTGATTCTGAGTCTTGCATTATTAGGCTTAGTGCTGCAATAAACATACGCGGTGCATGCATCTTTGAGTAGCAGCATTGATTTATAACTTTCAGTATGATATTGGCTGTGGGTTTGTCATAAATAGCTCTTATTATTTTGAGATACATTCCATCAATACCGAATTTATTGAGAGTTTTTAGCACGAAGGGCTGTTGAATTTTGTCAAAGAACTTTTCTGCATCTATTGAGATAATCATGTGGTTTTTGTCTTTGATTCTGTTTATATGCTGGATTACGTTTATTGATTTGCCTATGTTGAACCAGCTTGCATTCCAGGGATGAAGCCCACTTGATCATGGTGGATAAATTTTTTGATGTGCTACTGGATTCAGTTTGCCAGTATTTTATTGAGGATTTTTACATCGATGTTCATCAGGGATATTGGTGTAAATTTTGTTGTTGTTGTTGTGTCTCTGCCAGGCTTTGGTATCAGGATGATGTTGGCCTCATAAAATGAGTTATGAGTTAGGGAGGATTCCCTCTTTTTCTGTTGATTGGAATCGTTTCAGAAGGAATGGTACCAGCTCCTCCTTGTACATCTGGTCGAATTCGGCTGTGAATCCGTCTGGTCCTGGACATTTTTATTTTTTTTGTTTTGCTTTGTGTTTATTTTTGTTTTTAATTTTAATCAGTTCATAGTAAATTCATTCACTTTTTAAAAAGAATAGGCATTATAAGTAATTGTCCAGTTTTCCTTCAATCTGCCTACAAATTTAGGTTGGTGCCTCTTGATAGCAATCATAACAATGACAAAGTAAATCGATAACACTTATTTTTGAATCTCAATCAAGCAACTAATCCTGTATCTAGTTCTAGACTAACCATTTTCTGTTCCATGGGAGACAGAAAGGTCTACCACTCAGCTCTCCCTTGAAAATGGCCCTGGTCATTTATTATCAAGGAGTACTGTAAGCTGATAGTCTCATGCAAGATTTGCCTCATCTTTTAAGGCAAAGCCTCACTCACTCCACGGAGTTCCCAGCCAATGACTAAGCATGACTGGGATGTTAACATTAGCCACTTCTGCCCAACACTGAACTCCTCCTGTGGACAATTCTTGCTTTAGAGTTCCCTGTTCATTTGACCTAAACTTTATGAAATCCTCATTTCCTTCTGAAGGCTTTTCCTCCTCAATTTTGTGTCCTTTCTCTTTTACCTTCACAGGCATCTCTTTTACCTTCACAACCCCTAATAAACCTCCTGTACTCCTAACTTTGCCTCAGCTTCCAAGAGGACCCAAATGACATCTTCACGGCACATGGTCTCAAGATATCTTGAGACTGTGCCTCGGGCCATGGTCACTCCTATTTGGCTCAGAATAAACCTCTTACAAAATGACACGTCTTCTAAATTCCTTTATTCCTCCATTTAGGGGAAAGGTATTTTATCAAATGACATTTTACACAATGCGTACCCATGTTAGCATGTATAATCATGACTACACAACAACAACAACAACAACAACAAAAACAGTACAAAAGACACTCATTGCAAAGTTATATCAAAGACCTAAGTGGCTTCACAATCTATCCACCTTTTTCTTCTGGCTGGCTTATTTGAATGACAGTGCTTTTGTATCCTTCCATCTGGGGCCCTGGCATGATGAGGGCTGTGTTGTGATGGATGGGGTTGTCAGAAACCCACTGAGTATTTAGATACTGCATGAGTGCATTACATTTACAAAAAGCTGCACGACAGGGAAGTGTGATTGCCTCCTCTTTTGTGTTCTTCTGCATGTTAAGGAAATCAGCTACTGACTGGAGAGTCACTTGATTTTAAAAATGACATATTTTCCTTTCCTTTTCTTACCACCAGTTTTGTGCTTCTTGATTGTAATGGAAGCAAACTCCCAATGTTTTTTTCCACAAAAGTTTTAGTCTAAGGAGGAGATACATGTTTTTCAGGTAATTGTAGATAATCCAGATTAGCAAAGACAACACAATTAGAATCCAGTCTATACCATAAACAACAACAACAAAAAAAAAACTCATTCATTAGAAGATATGTAGAGAATGAAGACTTATTAAAAAAAACACTCTACCCCATTTCTTGCTCAAGGATTAAAGAAATCAGCCCTGCTCTCTTAAGGGGTCCATTTTTTATTATGTTTGTGTGGCTTCAGGGGCTCAATGTCTTTAAATGGTAGAATAGGACAGGCATGGGCATCCCCAGGCATTTTCCTCCAATTGCAATATAAAGAACACCTAATCATAGACATTTCCTTTAAGAAATTGCTTCTACTCAGTCCTCATGTCTTGAAGAGGGATAGGCGTTTTATCCTTGAGATATACGTTTCTTGACCCAATACTTTACACTTTTGACACAACCAAGAAAGCAGTTACCATACTATTAACTCCTTTGGTATTCTCTACTTGGGGAGGCAGGGATGTAACTAAGGGTCTCTGGATTTATAAATACTGTCATGGAAATGTGTGCTGCGTTGGTTGGTTAGAGCGTAGTCTCTTCCTAATAGGCACCAGTTTTCTTTTGTAAATGGCCCTTTTCACCATTGCATATGGTCCCCTTGGGAAAGCAATTCAGGTGCTCACTAGAGAAGGTAAAGGAGACCAGGTTCTTTCCTTCCTGAGTAAGCAGCTGACCAAAAGGAATTCTCTTCTGGGACTTCAAAACATGTAAGTAAAGACTTGACAGAGGTAATGGCGGCAGATTTCTTTTAAATCCCTGTGGTATGGGGGTCCAAAACAAGTTAAAGAATGGAAATGGACTTCTGTTTCCTATTTTTATGTACACATGCAAGGACACACACAGAGACACACACACACACACAAACACACACACACACACACAGAAATACACACAGGCAAAACCCAGTGAGGTGTCTGTTCCAGTCCTCAAAAATTGAACATTTACAATGACTTGTGTGTGGCATGACAGATGTTTTTTATGTAAAAAAGAAGCTATATCCAGTGGCTTTCCATAAATTCCTATCGTTTTATTTAAGACTCTCAGCACTTTTGAAATGGTTTAACATGCTGTCTTCATTCTCACATATTTGAAACTCTTAAGTCTGTGTGGGAGACGGGTCGCCCAGGATGAGACCAGATGAGAACAGGCCACCTCTTATCCTACTTCCCTTGATGATTTGAGATTTTTTTTTTTTTTGAGAGCCTGACTGACAACGTTTTACTTTGAAAAAACCTGTTTATACCCAAGAACATTCTGTTATATCCTTCAGGTGTTCTTGACTAACAATAGTTTCAGATTTAGATGCTTAAAAATAAAAACTTAGTGCCAAGATTGTATTGACTTGAGAATAGAGATAAGTAAGCATCCCTTCTTCATGACATCAGAAAGTTGCTTAAAGTGTTAGAATTCTTTTAAAATAATGAAAATACGATATTTTTCTGGGGAATTTAATACAAGGAAGCTATGTTCTTTATAATTTTACTATTCTTTCCTGGATTTTTATTTTTAAAATGAGGAAATAAAAATTAATGATAAGTGCCCTTTGTTTTCCAAGTAGCATAAAACTAAATTAAACTTAAATAATACAGAAGGATTTATTAGATTGGTGTGTGTGTGTGTGTGTGTGCATGTGTGTCACACATGAGTCAGGCTTCAGGTATAGTTTGATTCTTGGGACTAAACTATTACTGGGGTTCTGTCTCTGCCTCTTTAAATTTTTCTTTTTTTCTTCCTTCCATGGTATTTTCTTTAGGTCAGCTTCCCACATAATAGAAAAAAATGGCTTCAGCAGTCCCAGGTGTGACTGCCATACTCACATATCATCTATAGGAAGTTAACTTACCTTTGTCCTCCAACCCCAAGAAGAAAACCTAGGATTCGATCTGACTGGTCTGGATGAGCTCACATGCCCACCGGAAACCAATCACTGTAACCAGATTGCTGAGATGTGCTGATTTACCTGTGTAGGTCATATGTCCCATCTCTGGAGCAATAATGGCCTCAGCTTCTCTAAAACCACATGAATCCCTAAAAGAAGGTATTGGGAAATGGGAAATGCAGAAAAGTACAGAGCTCAGGCAACCAACAAGTGTCCAGTCACCTCCTTTGTATTGCCATTGTAAATTAGGAACAAGAACTACAGCTAGATATGTGGTTCAAGGTTCACCCATGCCATCCATCACTTTGTGCAACAGCTTTAGTGTGTGAAGCAACAGAAAGATGTTATATAATGGCCATGGAAAACTATTCACTGTGACTTGTCCCCGAATGTCTCAGAATGTTGACCTCATGAGTGCCCTAGAAGTATTAGACGAAGAAACACTAATCCTCACTAATAGGACTTATGAGACTCTGATATAGAACTCGAAAAGCCTGTTGATCCAATAAAATAAAAACATCCTTGTTTTCAAAGTGACTAGATACTTGCCAGAAGTAAAGCCACATTATTATCAGAAGGATGTTTACTATACTTGGAACCAGAAGAGGCATGGTTAGTTTTATATTTCAAATATATGGCATCAGGCCATTATAGTCAGATGCCCTTACCTCGTCTACAAGATGTGAGTGGATGAGTCCTCGATTGGCCACAGGCTTAGACAGGCACTGACCATGTTTGCCTCATTGTTTCCCCCATTCCTATGCTTTATGGCTGCTAATACCTTTTCCTGAATGTCTATTTTATTCTCTAGCTAAACCCTAAATTAAGTCTTTTTGTCTAGGATTTACTCTATCTCTTTATATTCATAGTATGTATCAATTTAAAGTTTAATTCTATACAGTCAATTTTATCAAAAACGATCTGATTTTTTTCTCCTATATACCATGTAAATGTCATACTCTACAGGATTTTTGTAGAATTAAATAATTTAATATATGTAAATAGAAGTAATACCTGTTGGGAACCTACTATTCCCAACTGGTTTTACTGGTCATAACACATACCCTATGTTATCTTATTTATACATTGCAATAGCCATGTGATTTTACAGAAAAAGATACTAACGTTCAAAAAAGTCTAGCAGCTTTCTCCAGGTCCAACAGTTAGTAAATGTTGAGGTGGGATTCAACTCCATGCTTGTCTCATTCCAGCGTATGAGGTCTATGCATGTAACCACTATGGAGGAATATTAAGATCAAGCTTGTGTTTCTCACAATTCCTTATTAAACTGTTGAAAGGCAAAATTCTTCATGTCTGAAGACAATGGCAATTCTTAATTCATTATTTCAAATTTAATTGAAAAGTATTAGTTTATTTTATTTTTTCTATGCATAGAGTAGACAAGTCCTTATAAAGCAGAATGTACAGTAATGACCAAGAAACCATCATGAAAACAGAAAAGAGAGAAGTCGTTCAAGAAAACCAAGGGTACAATCTTTATGACTTGCCGAACATCAAAAAGGAAGGGACCAAAGAGATGGAAGAGCTAAAGTAAATAGCAGAATATGTACCTAGGGGCGTGTCTCTCTTAAGTGACTTTCATAGTGTCAGGGGGCTAGTTACAGTCATGCATCACTTAATGACAGTGATACATCCTAAGAAATGTGTTGTTAGGCAATTTCGTCATTGTGCAATTGTTGAGTGTACTTACACAAACCCAGATGGTAGCGCTTGCTACACACTTAGGCTATATGGTATAGTCTGTTTCTCCTAGGCTACAAGCCCGTACAGTATGTTACTGTACTGAATACTATATGCAATTGTAACACAATGGTAAGTATTTGTGCATCTAAGCATATTCGAGCAGGAAAGGTACAGTAAAAATTTGGTATTATAATTGTATAGGACCGCCATTGTATATGCAGTCCTTTGTTGACAGACATCATTCTGCAACATATGACTGTATTTGAATGTGTTGCTCTCTGGTTTAAAATCTAGAAATCACCTGTGAATTACCTCTGGCACTATAAAAAATAATTTCCAGGTTCTAGTGGAAGGATTAAATCAGTCTTTTGTTTGTTGGTATGTTGGCAGGGAGGGAACTTATTTATTAAAAGCTCTAGATGTTACTCTGTTGTGAAGTTGTGCAGCCAGGGCTAAGTACTGGGGTACAAAATAATGTCCACCCTACTTAGCAAACACACGCAAATGTCTGTGATCTGAACCCCCACCTATCGCTCCAGCCACATCCAGACATACGGAAGAACTCAAAATTCTCCAAATAAGCCAGGCTGTTTTGTGGCGTGGGTCTTGGCTCATGCTGTCTCTAGACCTGGAATTCTTGCCTGCTGCCTCTCTGCCAGGTGAACTTACTCAAAAAACAGCTCAGCAGTCCTTGTTTATTTCATCAGAAGCAGATGTAACTGTTACCTTCTTTATAGGCTCAATGCTCTTTTTGCAAACCTCCACCATCCTGTTCTTATTTGTCTCTGTGTCAAACTCCCTCTACTAATGAAGCTCTTTGTGCCCAGCACTGCCCCAATTTGCATTAATTAAATGAATGACTTCAAGTATCCTGCTTGGGGATGGGGACAAGAGAATGGTATCACTGTTGTTAGAAACACTAAACCTAATAAATGGCAAGGAAATGAATAATTAACTACTTAATTGCAATTAAAAGTGTCTGGTGTCTGGCTATAAATTTGCTTAACATGTGGAGCGGTAGGTTTTGATTGGACATGATCAGGTGGTACCAGGTGGACAATCAGGCAGGGATGCCCAGCAAATCTCTGTAAATGAGGAATGAGCTCAGTTGTAGAAGATATTCCAATGAGAGACAATCCGAAGGGAAGAGGCAATAGGATTGTGAAAATCTTTTAAAATTGTTACTTTATAGAGAAGAACAGATGCCAATCACAAAACCTCCAGGTAAGGATAATTGAAGTGGGGGACATATCTGGCATCCAGTTCTTCACTTAACATTCTCCTCCCCAAATCTTAGACTAAGCTGTAAGACACACAGGCGTCCACATGAAGCATCTGCACAGGCTTCCTTGAAGTGCTGAGAAACAGTGTAGTCTTTGCTCAGCTTTTGTCTGGGAGCATGGAAGTTAATTATATTTTCCATGTTAATATTTTGGAGTTTCAATATGATCATCTGCAAAATGAGGTTATGAATATATAACCTACCTATCTTAAAGGATTATTACATGCATTAATATATGCCAAAGAGTTTTGTAGACTGCAAGGTGATGTAAAAATTAGAAGTGATTTTTTTCCACCTGTAGCAAGACCTTTATCCTGTGTCAATTCAATTACATTGCCAAATATCACTGATTTCTGCTCCCTTTTTCATCATCTATACCCCCATATTTATAAATCACCATGATAGGTATTCACAAAAATAACTGAATAATTTATTACAAATCAAAGTTAATGCTTTTTCTTATGGCCTTTCTATTCAGACAGAGTATATGCATTTTTCTTCTAAGGCTTGAGAAATTCATCCAAACTTTATGGTGGCCTGATTTATGCAGGTGATGGAAAGTAGCAAGCGTAGAGCAACTGTGTTTAAACTATCCACACCAGTGGCGTGCCAGACACCTGTGGAAGTTCCAAGATGGGCTTTGAGGGCCAGGGACTCTAAGATTCCAGTGTGGGCTGGGAAGGAAGAACACCTGAACCAGCGGCCATTGTTCCCCTCTCTTGCTCATTGACAGCTGCAAGGTACACTTTTGAGACCACTGGGCAATGGCATGCTGGTGGCAGAGGAGGTGGCGCTGACCTCATGGGAAGTTCCTCATAAAAGCAGGTGGGCATGCTATCTCAGGCTCATCAAATCTGCCAGCCATTATAGGTAGACCACAGCCAGGCCAGCCACGCCTTCTAGTATGGACCTTGTTATTTTGAGTTTGCTTTTAAATTAGAAAAGAGGGGATTTATTTGACATTGTTTTCTCTATTATTCTTTATATTGACTTTATTTAGTTAAAGTACCCACCCACAAACAATACATTCCCTGCTCTTCTGTTCCAATTATTCTCTGAAGAAGATTATAAGCAGAAGAGCAGCTTTTCCATAACATTCATAAATTGCCTCTTACATGAAAGGCAATGAGCTAGGTTTCTGCAGGAAGGATATTTCATTTAATGTTCACAAAAATCTTATGAGGTAGCTAGGTAACATTGATCCTCACCTTACAGAAGCTCAGAGAGACTAAGTAACTTGTGCCAAGATACATAGTTAGCAAGTGGAAAGACAGAAATTTATACCCAGATCTGTCTGACTCCAAAGAACGTGCCTGTTAGCTTAGAACAGGACAGATATTGAAAGTATACTAATGACCCAGCGCAGTGGCTCACGCCTGTAATCCCAGCATTTTGGGAGGCTGAGGTGGGCGGATCACAGGGTCAGGAGATTGAGACCATCCTGGCTAACATGGTGAAACCCCATCTCTACTAAAAATACAAACAATTAGCCGGGCGTGGTGGTGGGCACCTGTAGTCCCAGCCACTCGGGAGGCTGAGGCAGGAGAATGGCATGAACCCAGGAGGTAGAGCTTGCAGTGAGCCGAGATCGTGCCACTGCACTCCAGCCTGGGCAACAGAGCAAGACTCGGTCTATTAAAAAAAAAAAAAAAAAGTGTACTATCTTATGGGTCAAATTAAATTACCAATGGTTTAAAAGCTAAAAATATCTCTAATTTTGTGGCTATTATATGAAGTTTATGTATCTGTAACCTAACTGTGGTGTAGTATAGTATATAACAGGCTTTTTTTTTTTTGAGACAGGGTCTTGCTCTGTCACCCAGGCTTGCATGCAGTGGCATGAACATGGCTCACTGTAGCTTCCGATTTCCAGGCTCCAGTGATTCTCTTACCTCTGCCTCCTGAGCAACTGGCATGACAGGTGTGCATCATCAGGCCAAGCTAATTTTTTTTAACATTTCTTGTCATATTGCCCAGGCTGATTTCAAATTCCTGGTCTCAAGCGATCCTCCTGCTGCAGCCTCCCAAAGTGCTGGGATTACAGGTGTGAGCCACTGCACTGGCCCAATATAGAAATTTTTAAGTATGATGCACAATTGCACAAGTACTGGGGCCTTGTGTATTTTTTTGGTTTGTTTTGAATTTTTTTAATATTCAATAAGTCTGATTTCCCAGGAAATAGACTCTGAAATGGACATTTTCTAGAGGACTACTGAGGTGCATTCTCAGAAACAGCACCTGTAAGGAAGGTAGGGAAGCAGAGATCTGAGCAGTGATATATCAGGTTGGCAAAAACAGCAATTACTTTTGCACCAACCTATTATTCACAGTAGACAACACCTTGTGCCATCCCCAGTGAACTCTTTTGCTGGCATTACCCTTCAGAGTAATCCATCAAGACAAGGAGGCTGGGCCTTTGTACTCTCTTGTGGAATATTGGATGTGAGAAGGGGGCATAACTCAGGGAGACACTACTTTCTTCCACAGAGGGCAATTCTTGGAAAAGGACCCCATTGAGAGCTGCGTGGTGCAGTAGAGATAGCAAGAGTGCTTTGATCATGACAAGGCCCTGGAAGGCTCATTGCAGCATGCCCTGTAGTCCCCTGTGTCCTCAGGGTCCACTTGAATCATCAAATATGTTCACTTATTATGGGACCAGCTCCAGGGTGCTGGATGGGCTCATTTCCTGGGGTAACTCATAAAAGGAAGGTCAGTGAGGTAAGCGGCAGGCTCCATGGCTGCAATGATTTTGAGGCTATACCAAAAGCTAATTATATGCCAATCTGAAATCCTCTCACTTCCGCTCTTCTAGGTGGTTTACCTGATAGAATGACCCACATGTGCATCTTGAAGATGTACCCCTAACATTGGGCCTAACTAAAAGATAGTATGTCCCCCTGTCCCGTGGTCTAGCTAGGCTGGTCTCTTTGTTATGGTTTGCATTTCTTTATCTGACTCGATTGCTAGTTTTACTCCCTTTCTGAGTCCAAACATATCAAGATTCAAATTCAATGAGAAAGCTTAACACACTCATTAATATTTCTGAAGAGTCTACCCTAGACTAGATTCCTCCATCGTGACCAAACCATAATCTTTGGGACCTGTGAATATGTTACCTTGAGCAGCTAAAAAGACTTTGCAGATGTAATAAAGGTTAGGGATCCCTAAAATAGGCAGATAGCGGAGTCATTTTTCTCTACTCATTTCCTTTAAGGCTTCATTTGTGCCTTTGCTAAGACATTTATCACTTTCTACCTTGAACTATAGGGATTGAGGTATCAGTTACCTTCTCTAACAGGCTGTAAGAACCTTGAAGGAAGAATCTATATCTGCCTTATTTGTATTGCAGTGAATTACACTGGGTAGACATTTAAAAAAAAAATTGTAGACTGAGCTTATGAGACCATGCAATATTCGAAATATCTAGAAAATAATTAATTCATGCTATATATATTTTTTCTCTTAACCTAGGTATATAGATTGTTGAAAACATGATTTTGTGTTTGTGTTGTGCTTTATCACATAACACATGAATACTAACTTAGCTAATAAGTGTGTCATATATCTAGTGAATAAGGCTGGAACACAAATAAGACATTTTTGTAACATTCCATACCAAGCAGTAGCTCTTAAGAAATATGAAAAAAGGAGCAACAGTGCCTTGTGGTAAAGGATGAGTCACTCAGGCCAGAACCAGAGACCTTCCAGAAAGAGATAATTAGAGATCCCAGATTGGGATTGATAAGTTTGAAAGCCATGCTGTTCAACCCAGACAGGTTGAGAACAGAGAAAATCATATATTCCAATATCCAGACTAATAGCAGCAGAGAGGTCATTTGTCAGAATTAAAGGGGCAGTAAAAAATAGCAGAAGAGTAGATTTGAGGATTCACTAAGAATGGGAACCTTGGAAACTGAGGCCATTTCTGACCAGAATCATTATATGCTTCCCATACAGAAGTAAGCAAAGCCTAGGGGACAAATCCAGAGTTTGTAGTGGGAGGTGAGAGGGTGCATCTAGCAGATGTGAGAGACAATAGGACAGAAAAAAGGCCAACTCTTAACAGCACAGTAAGTAGATGGATCCTCCAAAGATTATCTCATCCTAATATTTGGGACTTTTGAACATGTTGCCTTGCATGGTGTATTAGTCCATTCTCGAGCTGCTATAAATAAATATCTGAGACTGGGTAATTTATAAAGAAAAGAGATTTAATTGGCTCGTGGTTCCATAGGTTGTACAGGAAGCATAGCAGCTTCTGCTTCCAGGGAGGTGTCAGGAAATTTGGAATCATGACAGAAGGTGAAGGGGAAGCACACACGTCTTACATGGCCAGAACAGAAGGAAAAGAGAGAGAGCAAGGAGGTGCTACACACTTTTAAACAACCAGATCTCATGAGAACTCATTCACTATCATGAGAACAGCAGCAGGGTGGTGTTAAACCATTCATGAGAAACCATCTCATGATCTAATCACCTCCCACCAGGCCCCACCTCCAACACTGGGGATTAGAATTCAACATGAAATTTGGGGTGGGGACCCCAACCCAAACAATATCACATGGCAAAAAATACTTTGCAGATACAGTAAAGTTCAGGGACCTTAAATAATAACCCCAGATTATCTATGTGAGCTTTATCTAATCACATGATCCTTTCAAAGCAGAGAATATCTTCAGCTGGGAGGAGAGACTGGCAAGATGCAGTTGAAGGGAAGGTCAGATAGATTGGAAGCATGAGAGGGGCTTGACCCATTATTGCTAACTCTAAAGATGAAGAAGACCTAGAACCAGGGAATGCAGAAGGTTCTAGAAGCTTAGAGCAACCCCGAGCCAACAGTCAGCAAGGAAACCTGGAACTCAGTCCTACAAGCACAGGGAACTGAATTGTGTCACTAAACGAAGTGAGCCTGGAGGTGGATTCTTCTCAAAGCCTCCAGGAAAAAAACACAGCCCTGCTGACATGCTGATTTTAGCTTTGTGGGACTCTAAGCACAATTCCAGCCAAAACCATCTATTTTCCTACCTGTAGAAGTGTGAGATAGTAAATTTGTGTTGTTTTAAACCATTAAAATTATGTCAGTTGCTATGGTAGGCATAGAAAACCAATATAGATAGTAAAAGACATCTTATAATTGCCGACCCATTCATGACTTAAAAAGGATTTTGGCTACTAGTCTCTCTTTTACTTTGTTTCCCTGTTTAAAATATATTAAAAAGTCAAGATACTAGGAAATTTAGCATTATGGTGTTATCAGAAATGGGACAAAAGCGACTTCATTGTGTCTTTGGACATACTCTGTAGAACTCTTACATTATATGATGGGGTTTTCTAATGTCTTCAGCCCTAAAATTCAGTAAAGAAAAATGTAATGTGTGACTTGAAGGCTGGTGTGTGTGTGTGTGTGTGTGTGTGTGCATTTTAATGTCTCTTTACAAAAATGCTTCACCAAACTTTTATACTAAATCATTTTGAAAAATAATTATCCATTCAGTCATATAAATTTTCCTTGCCAATTGTTATTTAATTGTAACCAATTTTGCTTCCAATTATAGTAATTGATATTGTACAGGAAAGTTATAAAGATAAGTAATTGTTTTTAGTTAATTGAATAACCTCATATATATTTTTGAGATTTCCTACACTTTTATGAGACAGTAGCAACTGAACATAAACTTTTGTAATATGAAATTAAAACCAGAATTATTTCAACAAGGGAGAACAGCAATTCTGGTGACTATTTAGCCCCTTGATAAGGAATCATGCCATACCACACCTGAATCGTCCTACTTAATTAGAACAACCATTCAAGATACTCAATGCCAATCCTGTCCCAATAAGCTGTACTTGCTCTGAATGTCCATTTAAAAAGTGGATGAAATGCTAATGTTTTAGAAATTGTGTTTGTAACTGCAGTGTTACTAAATGTATTTTGGAAAGAACTTTGAGCTTATTGAATGAGAGGTTATAGTAAATGAACTTTCACATTCCCTTTCCCTTCCTAAAGAAAAAATATTCATTTCATGGACTTAGTCTACCTTTGAGATTCTTAGACTTTTCTAGAGAGTTCTAGACATAGAGTTGATATTCAGTTAATGTATCTTTTATTCTCACAAACATGGGCTTTCAAATTTAATTTCCTTCTTTTTTCCGATTGTGGTTTACCAATAAAACTATTCTGGAGTGATGTAAGAAAAAACAGACTATGTGGCCATTTATCTTCTTTTTGATTCAAAATGATGACGCGGGTTGAAGGCAGGGGAGATGGACTTTCAAAACAGAGTGTTAGGAAACCATGTTATTTTTATGTATTTGTTTAATAAATAAGTTTATGTATATAAATCACTAAAGGGAAAATCATTCTAATGATCTTCTATGTCATTAGAATATGACTTTATATATCCTCCCAGATAACACACTTGAATACTGGTCATGCCACTTTATAATTGTATAATCTTGAATAATTATTTAAACTTATCTTGGTCTTTAAAACGAGAATTATCAGAATCAGGCTCAAAACTGCTCTCAGAGGCAGACTGCCTCTGAAGCATCTTCTTTCTTAGACAAATTGAGAGTTTCAAATGAGGAAAGAAGAAACCAGGTTTTTAAAGGGATAGAAAGTGGGAAAATGGTGGATAGGAGGCAGGACTAAATTGCGGCTCCCACTCGGATGGACAGAGCAGCATGTGGAGACACATCATGAACTTTTGCTCCAAGAACTACTGCAGGAACACACCAGGAAAGCCAAGAGAATCCACAGACCCTCTGAAGGAAACAGATTGCTCCTGCACCCGGAGAGACAGCCCAAATACTGCAAGTGCCCAAAGTGTGGAAGTGGGAAAGGGGGATCATTCCCCCTTGAACACACACCCTCACTGAGAAACCTGAAAGTCCAGATTACGGGAATGACTTGACCTTACCTGGAGCTGAGATAATTCAGAGAGCTGAACAAAATACAGGAGTAGAGGAAGCAGCAGGAAGAGCTCTGTGGGCTTTCTCAGTCCCCAGGGAAGCCATTTCTGGTCTCACAGGGGTCCTTGGGGAGGGCTGCCAGGGGAACTGGGAAAAGACCACAGGAACAAGGAAGCCTCTAGCTGAACTTTGTAACAATTCCAAACAATTGCACAGTTTCTTAGACAGAACTTGGGGGAGGGGTTGGATACAAAGTGCAGATGTGGGCAGGTGGGGAGGCATGAAAGCTCTGCTTGCTTTCAGTCAGGAAGTCAGTGCCTGGGGCACTGCTCGCCCACTATCTGGAACAAACTTGGTGCTTTTGAGGTGGGGTTTGGGGGATGCAATATGGGAGTGAGACTGGCCTTTTAAGTTTCATGGAAGTGAGGTAAGTCCTGTAACTGCTGGTTTTCTCCCACTTCCCTGGCAACCTGCATTACACAGCAGAGGCAGCCATAATCCTCCTGGGAACATAACTCCATTGACCTGGGAACCACACCCCTATCCCTCAAAGCTGCTGCAGCAAGCCCTACCCAAGAAGAATCTGAACTCAGACACACCTAACTCTGCCCCAACTTCATGGTCTTTCTCTACCCACCCTGGTAGCTAAAGACAAAAGCCATATTTTCTCAGGAGTTCTAGGGTCCTGGCCAGCACCTGATCCAATTTATAATTTCAAAGTAGTAATTTGCCAATTATGGGTCAGTTTTTTGTTTGTTTTGTTTTCTTGTTTGTTTGTTTTTCAGACAGAGTCTCGCTCTGTCGCCCAGGCTGGAGTGCAGTGGCGTGATCTCTGCTCACTGCAAGCTCCGCCTCCCGGGTTCATGCCATTCTCCTGCCCCAGCCTCCTGAGTAGCTGGGACTACAGCCGCCTGCTGACACACCTGGCTAATTTTATGTATTTTTAATAGAGACAGGGTTTCACCATGTTAGCCAGGATGGTCTCGATCTCCTGACCTCGTGATCTGCCCACTTCAGCCTCCCGAAGTGCTGGGATTACAGGCATGAGCTACCAAGCCTGGCCACTATGGGTCAGTTTTTAATGATATTCTCTGTTGCTTCATAATGTAGTTGGTACATGTCTTTATCAAGTTACCAGGAAAACAACACTAAGGAGTTACCAAAGGTCAAATTCTCATGCAGCAGGAAATGAGATATTATTAGCTCTTTATGTGCAAGAAGTGGCTGGTTTATTGAGAAATCATAATGTGTTAGGGTATAAAAATAAAACTATGTTATTATTTGTCAGTAAGTGTCCCAAAGTGCTCTGTTGAATCTCACCTTTCCCACTTGCTGGGTGAGCTTCAGTAATAGAATCATAGCTATAATCTTAACTTTCATTCATTTATTAAAACAGTCACTTAGAGTTCTTAAAACTCAGAATCTCATAAACATTTCACAACTCTTCTCTCCTTGTGCCCCACCCTCAGAAAATAGAATGAAAGGGGATTTGGTCTGGCTCTCATAAGCTTCTCCCTCACATATATTGCCCACATGTTGGCAAAAATGAAAGAGATGAAGTAAAGCAGGCTCTCGGAGGCCTCCCTGAATGAGGAGGCAGTTCCCTGTCTGGATGGTCTCACTGTCAACCTGGCTGGTGCATGGTTTGACAAGGATGGATGGGGTATTGTCAACTAGTCAAGGCTCATTCTTAGCTAGTCTCCCCAGTATTGGTGCTTCCATGTGAGATTCAGCCACATCTGCCCAACTCCCACTGCAATCTTACCCTGCATTCTTCTCAAACACAGACTGCAGCCAACAGTCTCATCAGACATCCACTATCAACTTGAGGCCCACAGGCATGTTCAGACTCCATCTTACATATTAGAAACTGGAAACCCAAGAATGTTCAAGTTGAAGGTGGTGTGAGACTCAGCTTGGCCTGGCAGAAGCCACCATGCCATCTGTCCCCAGTGTTCTCGTCCCCTACTCCACTAGCACAGAAATTCTGGTATTAATGCAGATGTCCAGCTAGGGAAGAACTGTCAATTTCCTGTTATTATAGGCACATCTAACTCTAATGAGTTATTCTTTTCAGATTTTCCTTTCTTAGATATGGAAAAATAAAGTGTCCCCTTCCACACCCTAACAAAGTCTGTTCTCCTGGCAAAGCGGTACCTCTTCTCTTTCCATGTCACCTTGTTAGTCCAAGTGTGTATGGGGAGTGAGAATATTGGGACGAGAAGGATGTAAAGCCAGTGCTGCTGAGACAGTACTTCTCTGCAAAACCGGATTGGGCATAGTTGGCTCAAAGCTGTCAGATCTATGAAAGAAGAATATAGGTCTACCTAACACCTCTGTTCTCAGATATAAATCAGTGTTATGGGCTGAATTTTGTAGCCCAAAAACTCCTATGTTGAAGCCCTAACCTTCAGCAGGTTCAGAATGTGACTGCATTTAGGGATAACATCTTTAAAGAAGTAGTTAAGTTAGAATGAGGTCATTGGGGTGGGCCCTAATCCGCTATGATTGATGCCCTTATAAGAAAAGGAGATTAGGACACAGACATGAACAGAATGAAGACCATATGAAGACAGCAATAGACCATATGAAGACAGCAGAAGAAGATGGCCAGCTACAAGACAAGGTGAGAGTTCCTCAGAAGAAACTAGCCCTGTCTACTCCTTGATCTTGGACTTCTGGCCTCCAAAATAGTGAGAAGATAAGTTTCTGTTGTTTAAGCCCCTGAGTCTGTGGCATTTGTTATGGCAGTCCTAAGAGACTCACATAGTCAGGAAGGCAAGAGCCTGCTGTACATATAATATCCCATGTTCAAATGCTCCAGAAGACAGTTCTGCCAAGTTGTTGTAAAGGCTCTTACATCCAGCAGTGGTTTTCTCCCAAGCAGGCATAGGTTAACATTGGCGAGATTCATGACAAAATAGGAGGTAGGAAAGGGTTTTCATATTTTCTCTGGGGAATATATAGTTTAAACTCACCAGAGCTCAAGGGAGCAAATTGGACTCAAGAAGACTGGAACTTGGGTGAGATCTTCTGATTAGTCTCCATTATTATGTCACTTGGTTTAGAAAAAAATGATGTTAAAAGGGTTCAGTCCTCATTTTCAGTCACCAATTTGTAAACTATCCTCCCTTTTATTCAGTTTTACTATCTATCTATTACTCACAACTGAGGAAAGTGATCCTAATAAGCTGTAATTTTTTACTTCTGAACCACCTGCTTGGTTCACTCATGTTGGAAAAGTAATCAATAACAATCATTTAAAATAAATCACTAGGACTTCCCTTATTCTTTCCTTCTAACAAAGCAAGTTCAGGAACATTAATTATTCTTTGCTTATTCTTTTAGTCAAGTAGGGAATTTTATTTTTTTCCTAAGCTTCATTGCTATGTATAGTCACAGTGGCATTCAAATACTTGCCCCAAGAGGTTTAATTAGGATGTTAATAGAATCCATATAAAACGTACCTGCAAAAATGAACATATGAACAGTTAAGTTTCTCTAGCAAGGACGATGTGGAAAAATGACTCATTCTGACCACGCAGCTATTAAGTCTTTTGGATAAAATGTTCTCGGATAATTGGCAGATAATTTAGGCCAGGTATTTCTTGTCTGTATGTCTAATCCCATCCCCTTCCTGTTTTCTCTCTCCAAAGTTTTCCTCAGGAACTGACTCCATATCTGTATCCATATAATTTTAATAATTAATTACATTTTTAAAATTAAATAGTGGTGCTTATGGAAACCATGGTCAGATGCCATTCAGATCTCCTTTCAAGACAAAATCTTCACTAAGAAGTCAGTCAGTTGACAGCCTGCCTATTCCTGCTCTCCTGTGCCTTATCTTTTACACATTTTCCCAATTTATTCTCTTGCATTTTTGGTGTCTGCTTCACAAAGGACTCTGCCCAGTGTGACAATCTCTGTACAGCCTGCAGAAAAAAAAGCGTTATTAGAGAAAGGGGTAGAGAGACACTCTTCACCACTACTCTTACTGCAGCAAACCATTACCTTCTGGGGGAAACAGAAGGGTGTAATTTAATATAAGTTTCCAAATCTAGGTTTTTTAAAACATTTAACACTAGAATAATTAATGGAAAATAGATGAAGATGGTCTCTCAAAATAAGCAAGGTAACCCCACGTTTTTTCATTCAGAGTTAATGTTTTTATTGCCCACAACACGCCCAACTCAATTACATCTTACTTCAAACTAAAACCTAATATCCATTTTGAATAGCTATACTTTAATAAGCACATTCCCCTTACTTGTTGTGCCTTATATCTCCCTGTATACAAAGAACATTATAAATATATTAAGTAAACAACCACATGCACATGGGTTAATTGCTTAGCACAAAAACTGCAAGATCCCTTAGAGATAGGTGTTATCTGTATGACAGGATTTGTGTTTACCCAAGGCTAACAGCTACTTAGAATAGGAAGATAACAAACGCACTTTAATCTAGTGAAGAGCTCTAATTTACTTGTATCAAACAATATTTTAGATAAAGCAACATAAACATAAAGTTTCCTATGATAATGACTATGAAAAGGAAGAGGAAGAGCACATCAATCTTTACTAAGTGCATTTTACACGAATTTTCTAATTGTTAACCAATTTAAAGTCTGAAGTCCTTCACATGATCACATTTGAATTGTTCAGGACACAAATTAAACCTTTCTCACTAGAGCAATATGTGTGCTTTCATTTCAACTAGCAAAAAAAAAAAAATAAATAAAAAAAATAAATACAAGAAAAACACAGGAATGTGAAGAGTTATAAATGAAATGTTCAATCAGTTGTTTGGTTAGTCTTTGGGCTTCAGAACAAATCTTCAAGTCCCCTATTCCACTATTCTTGTCCCTCTAGGGACTGCTCTTTTTCCCAGAGTTATGTCTAAGTTTAGGAGTGTCCTGAGGGGCCAAGGTGCCTGAGTGGGGAGTGTCCCTTTCATCCTTGAGTCATTTGATTCTATCTCTGGCTGTGTCTGCCTGGATACTCCTTCTAGACAACGTTTGGCTGGGTCCTTCTTTCTACTCAGGATTTTACCTAAAAACAGATATGTTCTCTTGTATTCCCAAGCCCTCCATCCCCCCTTTCTGAAACAGTCCTACTTCCACATGACTCTACCCAAAAATGAGTGTAAAATCACTTCTTTCTCTGAAGCATCAAAAACACTCTGCTTGCCATTAACTTTTCCACATTTCATTCACCTAATTCTAATTCACCAGTCGAGATTACCTTTTTCAAATTTGTCAGAAAGCCCTGCTCTCCTTTTTGATCTTTCTCTCAAATATTTTTTCTGTGTCCCTAAGCTTTCAACTTCCCTTGAAGGTTTAGGCGTTTGGATTGGAAAGCCAAATGATAGCAGGCTTTCTCTGATTGCTGTTCTGTAGATTCTTCTCCTGGGGCAACAAGCACAATAGCAAACATCTGCTTTAAAAGGAAAAGAAAAAGGGGAAACTACCAAGAGAGAGGAAGAACCATATTATTCTGCCACTTCAGCATATGGCTAGACAGTAAATTAAAAGTTTTAGAGTTGAGAGGAACGTTAGAGGTTTCCAAATTCAACTTCTTTTCCTGTCTTCTCTATGTTTCTGGTAGATGGTCAAACATTCTCCATAATTTCACTGACAAATAATTCAGTTCCTCATAAGACAGTGCATTCCTTTCAGAATCGTTAGACTTCTTAGAAAGTTCATTCTTATATTGAGTAGGCATCTGTTTCCATTATGGGTAACAGGAGCTGACAGGAATACTGGCCTTGGATCTAAACAGCCAGAGATGGTTCAGATAGTCTCTAGAAGCTTCAGTTTCTTCATCTACAAAATGAAGCAGATGATATCTATCTTTCAAAATCATTGGGAAGATTAAGTGAAATAAATACACATAAATACCTGGTATACTGTTTGTTGTGGTAGATGTTTGCTAAATATTAACTCTGTGCACCCTAAAACATCCAATAACAGTCCAAAGTCATTCATTCATTCACTCATTTACTCATACAATATTGATTGAACATTTATCTTATTCCAAACCCTGGAATAAACCCTGGTAATATGGCAGAGAATAAAACAAATTTATACCTTGGTGTAAGGAAAGATAGTGTATCCAGTATAAACATTGAATTAATATGTAAGAAGTTCTGTAAAGTAAAAATTCTACTTGGTATAAAGAGAGCACATACAATGGGAAACATTAAAAATGTCTATTTTCAATCTAGACACAGATAGACAGACACACACACACACACACACAACCATAATATATTGTCTCCCCTTACAGAGTCTTCTTATATCAAGAATAAACACTCCAAAGTCTATCTATTCTTCAGATAACATGGTTATGTGATGGCTTAATGTTTCCTATTACAATGCGGAATGTTGAAAAATCCTTTTTTATGTTAACTTTAAACCTAATAAAAAATTTATATTATTTTAAATTCTTCATGTTATTTCTGCCTCTTTCAACGTGTACAGTAACAACTGCAAGTATGTGTATTCTTTTTGTAGTCTGCCCGTTCTATGTGCCAATTTTTATTTCCTATTATATTTGCTACTTCAGTGTTGAGAAGGAAAATAAGTTTTAAGAGAAACTATAATTTATTTCCTTTTGGAAACTTATTTTTTAAATTACTTATATCTAGATTGAGTTTCTAAGTTTCTTCTCATCACTAGACCTACTGCTGTTGTGATGTGACAAAAAGAGCTTGGGTATCATCCTTTATTAGGAGACATCTAAACTAAATACCTCCAGTCTTATGCTTAGTCTGTGTGGCTGCCGTAGGCTCCTGCTCATAGAACACAGCACCCAGAGACCAGGTCTCTCCTCCCTCCTTCCACACACTTCAGTATTTAAGCCATCAGTCTGATTTTATCTCATATTGTTCATTTTCTTCTGGTTTTAAGAAGAATTTGCACTTGGAGATTACTTGTACATTTTGCATTTCAGGCATGCCTGAAATTTACCCCATCAGAAGCTCCCAGACAATGAATTTGCACTCTTTACCCCATTAATATACATTTAACAACCAAAGTTGTACTGATGTATCAGGTTTTAAAACCTCAGTAGACGATGCGCTTGTTCCCGAAATACTCTTTTCCTTTCTTTGTAAAATAAATCTCCTTGCAGTTCACTGTGCCTTTATGTTAGAAGAGCACATTTTAAAGAATGTTCAGATAATCCTACTTAGCCCAAAATTCCTATCCCCCATCTGAATTTGCTCTTCTTTATCTTTATCTCTTTCACCCTGGAATTCAATACGTTTGAATATTAATTTTGAGATTTAATCATCGAGTCAGATGAGTTTCCTAATAAAGAAATTGACAAAGTCTCAGTTGGACCTGAACAAACCTTTAAAAAACTAACATTATATCTCAATTTCCTCAGCTGTACCAAGGGAAGTTCACTGGCATTGGGCTACTTGGCCACCGCACTGAAAAAAGAGATAAATAAATAAACAAAAAAGAAAAAATTGCGCATGTTGAGGAAAGGAGGTAAGAGGGAAAGAAGACTCCTTCACCTTACGGAGTGTCTGAGTTCGGCTCCATTCTGGACCCACCCTACCCATCTAAATTAGCTTGCTTCGGAAGAGCCAGTGGGACTGCGCACTAATCACAGGGTGTTTCCCAGGGGCCCATGCACCAGTCCCGGAGTTTTTCTCAGCAGGGCTGTGCACCAATTACAGCGCCCCACCCAGAAATGCCATGCACCGTAGTGAGGTTTCTCCCAACGGGGCCATGCACCAATCACAGGGCTTCTTCCAGTGGGGCCCTGTGCCCTGGACCCGTCCTGACTACACACATTCACCAGCAGCTACCACACCAGGGCCAGAGAGTAACGAGGCAGGCACTTGTCCCTGAAAAAAGGAAGAAATGTCACCCTCCCTCTGTGAATAGATGTGATTGTTCTCACTGTCTCCCTTGAAAGCTTTATTTTCTGAAGTACAAGCTATTATGCTATGGCAGATGTACAATCTGGGAAGTTTTCCAAATGCATCACTGAAAAGCATGGAGTATTCAGAATTAGCGCCTCAGTGGAAGTTTCTGTCTCTGCCTCAGTCAGTCTGGCTGGCATCACTGAAGAGTAGACGTTTGTCCAGAGGCTGGGTAGGTTGGAGCTGGAGCCCTGTGACAGAAACACTGCCAGGCAGCTTCTCAGTTTGCAGAGCCGTTAAGGTTTTCCCTGACAGATGCACACATGCCACAGAAGCAAAACGTTCCACTGATGAGGCGCCAGCTTGAGTTTGTCTGAATAAGCTAACCTCTGGGAAAGTGTAAAGTCAGGAGCTTCGCCGCGCAGGATCTACAAGGGAAGGATGCAAGAGCAATTGCCATTCTCATTGCTTCCAGCACAAGTGGAAGGAGACTCTGAGGATGGTAACTTCCTTACCAATTTCCATGTGCCCTGATACTTTGGATCCTGAGTAGAAGCCAAGGAATAAATTATGAAAACAACGATTTGTTCCCCTGATACAATGCAGGTGCATATCAGGGCTATAATCCCTGCCATCAAAAACACGGGATCAAGTTGTCCAACTCTCAGAGGCCATTAAAAACATTCACGTATTTTAGAGTTTTTCAGTTTCAAGTACGTAGTTCAGTGTTTGTCTTACAAGAAGTTCTTGAAGCTAAGTAGCAGCCGACCTTCTTTAACTTGCATTAACCATTATCTCCTACTTTGTAGAAGTGCTTTCAGCCCTGAAGCAGGTGTTATTGTAGAGAGGCACACTGAAAGCAAGCTTGGAGGATCTTAAGTGCCTGTGCTCTAGAAGGTAACCTGAGAAAGAGGAGAGATGTGGGGACATTCCATTGTATCTGATTCTGATGCTGTTCAAACTGTACGGCTTAGATACCAAGGAGAGCAGGGGAAGTTGAGGCTGAGCCCTAGGGTGGGTGCCCTCTGGGTGGGCTTGCCTGAGTTAGAGGAAATGGTGGATTCTTGAATATTTTCAAGTAGATTTCCAATTGTCTCAAGATTCAAGAATTTTTAACATAATTACAATGTTGTTGCTGTTGGTTTTTGGATTTTGTTTTTTAATCCAAGTGAGAAAAATATTGGAATGTTTGAGAATGTTAAATTCTAAAATCGTTAATAAGGCCTGTTAAGTCCTGAATATTCTGGGTTCTGTCTTCCTGTGTCACCTCATCTCAGGCCACTCACCTGTACGAAAGGAAAGAAACTACTTTGTTTTAATTTTTTTCTAACAAGATTTATCAAGGCAGGTTTCATGGAAGTGAGGAGGTAAGAGATGATATACTGTGTCAGTTAGCTATTAAGTGTGACTGCAAAATAAGCCACATTAAAACATAGTAGCCTAAAGTATTAATAACAGCCATTATTATTGCTCAATAATCTAAGAGCAAGCTAATAGGTCTTCTGGACTCTGTTTAAATTATTCATGTGTCCATGGTCAGCTTCAGGTTAGGCAGGCAGCTCTGCTGATCTTTGAGCATTTTTACATATTTGGAGATAGCACTACTTTAGCTGGCTTATAATGATCATGACTCTTCTCGGCATAATCTTCCAGCAGGCCATCTTGGGCTTTTTCTCCGATCATGGCAGGTTCCAAGAGAGAATGCAAGTTCTCAAAGCCACTTGAAGCCTAGTCTTGAGCTGGCAGACTTCATATTGCTCATTTTGTTGGCCAGAGAAAATGAAGAAGCCAGCCCAGATTCAGGAGCTGGAGAAATGCAGTCAGTCTTTTGAAGGAAGGATCTTCAAAGTTGTATTGTAAAGGACATAGATAAGGGTCCATTTTTATAATCAAATTACCACAAACTTCAAAGATAAGTAGAAGCCCAACTGGCAAATATAATGTGTAAATATGCATCCAGGTATAAGAAGCAATTTGAGAAAGCACAACACAGGTTCTATAAAGGGCAAAGAGAATTGCTGCCAGAACAAAGATTTTGTATGTGCAGGCCTAGAAGAACACTCAGGATTTATAAGAAAGAGGACTAGAAATAAGACTTGGGAGGACCTTCCATTCGACACTAAGGAATCTGTGATCATTGAAGAAAGCAAGAATTATAGTAATTCTCTGGTGCAGCATTGATCACTGATCCCCATTTCCTTATTCTGGAAACTGCTCCCTTCTGTGCATTCAATGATAACTACTCTCTCTTAGTATACTTATTATTTCTCTAATGTTTATTCCTCACTGGAATAAGTTCTCTGTCTCTGTCTTCTGTTAATTTGAGGCCACTCAACATTCCCTCCTTAGCTTTTTGTTGTTCAAAAATATCTCTTCAACAATTTCATCCACTTCATTAATCTTCACTAATGTCATTTGATGGCTGTCAGATCTATTGCCCTCCCAGATTCTTGAGAGCTGTGGTCTTGTTTATATAACTGCATCCTGGACATACATCTGCAGTTCTAACTTCACTTGTTTCAAAGACAATCTCCTTATTTTGCCTTCTATGCTCCTCATTCTCCTGTGTATTCTCCTAGTTAAAGACCACTGTTATCCATTCAAATACACAAGTCAGAAAGTCAGGAAACACCTGAACATCCTCCCTCTCCCTCATTTCTTACATTGAGTCTGCAGGTCCTGAGTCAGTTATATTTCCTAATATGTTATCAGTATCCGAATGCTCTATTTATGAGCTGTGGTTGTGGCTGTGGCTCATTGGGTGCTCCAGATTGTGTAGGAAGGACAGAGATAATTTGCCTCACCTAATTTTAAATGGAAAATGGTTTTACTGATGTCTTAATAATATGTTGACCAAGTCATATATAAGTAAAAAAATTATTTTTTGAAGCATTCCATAATTTGCTCCTAACAATATAAGATTGTACACCTCATTACAAGAGGCAGGTGTGTTATCCTGAAAGAATGGCAAGAGCATGCCTTTTCAATGTAACTTTTGACCTTTTTAGGCACTAACCCAGATATCTTGTTTTCATGTGACTTGCAGTCATATGGCATATAGCATTTCTCCATGGTCAGTGCAAAGGTTCAGCCCATCTACATCTTGGCACAATATGAATTGGGCTCTTCCTCCAAGTCTTACAACAATACACACAATGAACACTGAAATTTCATAAGTTCTGCTCACTACCTTAAGTGAGGGTTATTTAAGCAGCTTTCTGAAAACAGAATCTTGTGTGGAACCTCACACACAAAGCAAATGAAAGAAGAGCTGTCTTTGTTAAAGTATGGATAAGAGTACCCAAACTTTGCCCCTGGTCTCCATCCCAATCTTTCTAATCACCTCCTGCAAAGCCCTTGAAGCACTCTAACTAATCTTAAGGCTCTGAAAAATCCAACTAAAAATATCACAAACCTAGGGGAAACATGAGACCAATATACTCTAGGAAAAGAGCAAATGTCATTTATACAGAAGTACATAATGACTTGAGCTAAATTTGATCAATCCTAGACAACAGAAAAGAAAAAAGTTGCATTAATCATAAAAGATTGAATTCACATTTTTACTGATTTATAATAATTATACATATTTTTGGAGGTACATGTGATATTTTGATATATGTATAATACGATCAAATCAGGGTAATTGGAATATCCATTACTTCAAACATTTGCTTTGCTTTCTATCAGGAACACTCCAATTCTTCTAACTATTTTGAATATACAATAAATTATCTTTAACTATAGTCTTTCTATTATACTATCAACTCCTGGAATTTATTCCCTCTTTCAAGCTGTATTTTGGTCCCCATTAACCAAATTCTCTTCATTCACTCTCCCCACTACCCTTCCTAGCCTCTGGTAATTGCAGCACTATTCACAATAGCCAAGATATGGAATCAACTTGTGTCCATCAATGGATGAATAGACTTTTAAAAATATGGTATATACATACAATAGGATGTCATTCAGCCACAAAAAAGAGTGAAATCTTTTGATTTGCAACAACGTAGATGGAACTAGAGATCATTGTGTTAGGTGAAATAAGCCATTCATAGAAGACAAATACCACATCTTCTCAGTCATATGTGGGAGCCAAAATAATGAATCATATGAAAGTGGATTCAGAATCTTGACCAGACAAAGAGACAAAATGTCTCCCTCAATTCCAGTAGAACCTCCTCTATGTCACAACTCTAGAATGAGGCTTTTTCTTCCCAATCTTCTGTCAGTGCTTCCCTTACGTGGACTGCCCTGATCATATCTTACCTGGATTCTTGAACTAAACTACCTGGTTACCCTGCTGTTAGTTCCTGACCCATCCAGCAAATGAGTAGAACACTTTCCAAAGTCATCTCACTAAAACCAACTATTATCTCATAGCTTTTATTATCTGTGAAATATGGAGTAAAGTTCAAATTACACAGCTTTCCCCAGGAAAAAAACCACCCTTGAGGAGTCCCTGACCAAACTCTCTGGTCAATCCTGCCTTTCTTAACTCACATCCTAAATGCCAGTAATCCTGGAAAAAATTAGCGATCTTCAAACTTGCTACATTTTATATCTCCATATTTCTGTAAATATTGTTTTTTCTGCCTACAATTAGCTTTTCTCTAGTGTCTACCTGGTGCAAGCTCATCTATCCCTCACAGATTTCAAATTGCCTTCTCCTCTCTGAAGACTTTTCTAATCCTCTCACCTTAGCCTTGATCCCTCCTTCCTCGCCTTATCATAGCACTTTGTACATGCTTAAAATGTTTCACCAATCATACTGTATTACAATTATTTCATGGCATGTCTTTGTGCCAAACTTAATTGCAATTTATACAGGTGAAAGGACCAAGTCTTATTTACTTTCTCATCACCCACACCTAACACAGTACATGACATCAGGCAATGGTTTAGTGACATTAGATGAATGAATTATGGAAGCAAAGCTTTAAGAAAGTAAGTATAGGAACAGCATGGAAAGTGAATCAGAGGGAAAGTCACGTGCACGGGATTGGTTAAGCGGGTATTGAGATAATCCTGACTGGTGATAATAATAATGAGGTAAAAATAATAATGAGGCAGAAAATTGTCAGTGCATATGGAGCAAGGAATAGTATTTGTTATCTCTGAAAACAGAATCTGCAATACTCAGCAAGGGTTTGAAAGGGCAGAAGGAGTAGTTGACAATAAATCCAAAATTGAGGCCAGAGCCAAGAATGAATGATTTTAATAACAAGGCTTGGGAAAGAAAGAGGGAAGCTGAATAACTCAGTTGTGGGAATGATAAACATGGATTCTATGCTGTGCACAATGCTAGCTATTGCTGACGTGTTGCTTTTTTGTACTCTCCTCAGTTTTGAAAGCAGAACTCAGGGGAGAGTGAAGGCTGAGAATTGTCGACTGCGTGACGTATGTCTAAGAGCACTGAGGGTAGTCATGGTCAAAGCTGTAATCTCTGCCATTTGCTCTTCTCTCACATTGGAGACCATGCAATAGTAGAATTTTTAAAATTCAAGGGGTTGTTCAATCTCCTGCACCTTAAAATGAATGGTTCCAAATGAAGAAATTTTTTTAAAGAAACACCTATTTTATATATATGCACACACATATAGTACACTTATTTCTGTATATATAAAAACACAAAAATAAATATACAAATTTTTATATACACAAATATACAATGTTTGTTTATACTGGGAAACTGAGCTTTTGATTTTTAATTTGTATTGGCCTCTGTTAATTTTCACTCAGTCAGATATCACTGTATTTCAGCATCTGAAATATATTTTTCAAGGGAATCTATGTTGAGTACACTGAACTGTTCTGTTAAACTTTCAAATTATTGTCAGGATTTTTTCCTTACACGTCATTCATTGTAATGGAGTAAGAATGAATCTAAATCTGGATTAAAAGATTTTGGTGAATTGGGAGTGTTTTTTCTCTGGACTCAGAACAAATGACTTAATGCCCCCTGAAGATTTCATATCTATAGGCAACATGCACCATCTTGCTGAGTTAAAATCCTAGTAAGGATTGGATTAATTCTTCATTTCTAATGAGAAGAGAATAATACCAACAATGATTCTAATTATATCCTGGACTTGAAGAGTTCATTCCCTCCTAGGAGCTAAAGGAAAGTCTGCTTCTGTTATGTAATTTATACATAAAGACAAAGTCATTTGACAAAGGTTACACTGTATGATTAGAAACCAATGTGATTGGAATTCTGCATTTTTCATTCTACGTTTAGTTCTCTTTGCTTTAAGTTCCCATTTTTTAAGAAAAGAAACAATAAATTGTAATTTACAGAATGAATAATTCTAATAATTCTAATTTGAGGTAAGGAAGATATTTCTGAGAGACATTTGTGAGATTATGGAGTGTGGATTATAAGAATCTGTGAAATTTCTTTTACTAGAAGTGTTCTAACATAAAGCAGATTCATATATGTCTGGACTAGTTTGTGGGGATACTATCTGATTGAAGCAAGGTGAATAAATTATTTATCAAGATTTCCTCTAGTCATAGAATTCAATGATTTCTCTTTGATATGCTCTGTTACATTTTTTCCTAATAAGACTCAAAAATACATATATAAATATAAAATGACACTGTTAAATTGTTTCCTTTTTACAGGGAATAAAAGGAAGAGACTTGAGCTGAATCTTTTCATGCTTGCCTCTCTACAGTTTATTTTCAAAACTCTAGCCAGAGTAATCCTTTACAAACATAGGTCAGACCATGGCAGCCCCTGCTCAACACTCTGCATGGCTCGCCATTTCACTTGGAGGAAGAGCCAAGTCCTTTCAATAGCCAATAGAGCCTTACATGATCTACAGAGCCATCTCCTCCCTACCTCCCCACTACCTTCCTAGCCTCATCCTCTGTCCTAATATTTGCCTACTCTTTCCCAGCCATACTGGCTGCCTTGTGGTCCCTCTGCTGGGAAAACTCCTGCCTCAGGGCCTTTGCATGTGCTGTTTCCTCAGCCTGGGGTTCTCTTCCATGAGTTATCCCTATGACTTTCTGCTTCCCCTTCTTCAAGTTTTTTCTCAAGTGTTACTTTCTCAATGAGACTATCCTCATTACCCACTCATTAAAATTTCAAACTTCTTCTACCTCTAATGAATTCTTCTTTTTACATAATAATTTTTACTTCCTCACATTCTTCATAACTTGCTTACTTATGTTTGTTTTTATTGTCTCTCCCCTCCCCCAACCTCTAGAATCTCCCAACTTCTAGAACATATGCTCTTGATGGGCAAGGATCTTTGTCTATTTTAGTTGATGCTTGTTGATTAATTTCAAAATGCTGCCTGTCATGTATTAAGTTCCTAATAATATGTTTTGTACAAATGAATTAATACTCATTAACTAAGATAAGCAATGATTACAAGTGACTAGTAGGTACCTTTTATTTTGCAAAAGATGTAATTTCTATATAAGTATATTTTATAGTCAGAGGAGCAAAAAGTTGCCATTCCTGAAAAATTACTCAAAGATATACTCTAGCAAATTGAAAGATAACTCAAAATAAGATGAAAAGGCAAAGTATAAAATAATTAAGGCTGAATATCAATACCAATAAAATATAGAATTAAATCTTGTTCATTTTGTTAACCTTTTAAAATATAATACACATTTCAAAAACAATTATTGAAAGAGAAAATATAATGTAATAAAATAATGTAATCATAAATTCAATCTAAAAGTAACAGATTAAATCAGTACAAACTGGGAAATAGAAAAAAAAGATATAAGGGACAAAGTAAAAATGGGGAGAATAAGTTCCCACTATTTACAAACAGCATCAATGGAATAAGCATCATTTTAGAGTAATGAATGCCATGAGAAGAAAATGTTCAAGTACTTTTCTTAAACCTGACTTCCACGTAACAGACCTTCAAATACTTGAAGAGAGTTGTCACGTTCCACCCAGTGCTTAGTATGTGCGAAGCATGGTAGACTTTGAACTGTCCCACATAGAACAGAAGTTCAAGTTCCTCTGTTATCTGAGTCCCCTACTCCAGCTCCTCTTGCAGATTGGCTGCCAGAAATGGACAAAAACTTCAGCTGTGGTCCCTGTAACACAAAGGAGAGCACACACATCCTCTCATTTGCTCTAGATATTTTGCTTTTATGAGTCACCCTAAGATCGTGGTTTTGAGACTATGTTAATGACTCCCACGGAGTTCTTACCAAATTTAGACCCTCAGAATTACGCTACATATATTTCACTGTGTACAACCAAGCGTAGGACCTCATTCTTTTCCAACGAAATAACAATTTTTGTAGATTTTAGCTGGTGGCCACATCATGTCAGTGCAATTTTGATTCAGCATATTCATGAATCATAAAGTTAATTTCAACTACAAATTTGGGAGAGTATGTTATTTCTTTATTTAAGAAATGTAAGTAATTGGGAAAATGCTGAAAAGGATAATAGCAGGGACAGAACCATGCAACAATCTACTAGAAACCTCTCTTGTGATTGACATCAAGGCACTAATAAGCACTATTGAGGTAGCAATTGAGCTACTTATCTGTTTTTGAAATTTCATATTTTTCTATATTAAAAATAAGAACAATTTAAGATTTACCCAATTTAAGAATGAGTCCTGGAAAATTCTTTCTTCAGATTCTTCATCTGCTAACCCTATAATAAAATTAAATTCGGATATGCTGTTGTCATTAGAAACACACTGGCTTTCTTGTGACCTTCCTTGGGATATTTACACATTATCTCTTAATAATTTATTCTAAAATCTCTTTCAAGATTCATATCAATAGTTTGCATAATTTTTCTTCCTACTTTTTGAAAACTAGGAAATTAATTTGATGTAGCTACACAAAAGCTGTTCATAAAAGGTCAAACAAGTTCAAGGAAATTAGTATGATATGCTGCATTATTATAAAGCACACTGCTAGATTTCTCTGTAATTATACTTTTAATTCTAAATCAATTACATTGAGAATCTATATTAAACTTTGAACGATGACCAATTAAAAATGTCTTTAAATGGCATTGCCCTTCAAAATGGAATTAGTGCTAATGAAATAAACTGCTTTTGATATTGTGAAAATCTGATTAAATTATTGCTTCTGTAGCTAATTGGGCAACCTTGCATATTGAATGCTTCTAAATATCTGCTTCTCTTCCACCTACTTTTCTATCATTTGGCAGTGATGAGGAGAGAGAAAAGAAGAGGTCTCTTAGTTGAACCTAAGATCTTCAAAGGCCTTTCCATGGTTTATTCATGCTTGTCCTATCTTTTGGTTGTGTTATAGGAAGATATTTAAACTTGCTTGGCTGTTATTAACATTCCTGGAGTTATGATTAGTCTTGAACTGTAGTCTGTAGTGGAATTCCACAGAAGGGTAAAGTCATAGTATTTTATGTTATTAAAACTTTTCTACTATGCAGAATGAAAAAATAAGTAACCAATGAATTATTACTTAGAATCTAGTGTTTTAAGAACAAGAACTTTAAAGAAAATTTGTATATTTAATTGCTTGGGAGGTCAAGGCAGGAGGATCACTTGAGGCCAGGAGTTCAAGACCAGCCTGAGCAATGTGGTGAGACTCTATCTCTAAAAAATTTCTTTTTAAAATCTAGCTGGGTGTGATAGCACACGCCTGTAATCCCAGCTACTGGGTAAGCTAAAGTAGGCAGTAGAGCCCAGGAGTTCAAGGCTGCAGTGAACTATAATTGCACCACTGCACTCCAGTCTGGGCAATAGAGCAAGACCCTGTCTCAAAAAAATAAATAAATAAATAGTTGCTTGATGGTGATTTTAAAATTCGGAATGACTTTAGGTACTTTAGGTTATGTCTCTAAGATGTAAAAATAGTCAACTTGGAAAAATGTAAAGAGTAGGAAGAAATCTCTCAGACAATTTTGGAGGTTCAAATGTACTCGACAATTCAGAGAAGCTACGCAGGGTAAAATAAAGAAGCAAAGAACCTGAAGACCAAGCAGATTCCACATCTTGTGCTTAAACATTGGTGCTTGCAGTCAGGTTGTTACAACTCTCCGCATTGCAATGTCCTTAGCTAAAAAATGGAGAAATAATATTTTCCAGAATTGCCTCAGGATAATTTCATTCAAATGTGGAAGTGTCTTATGAACTATGAAATGCAGTGCAAACTCCCAGAAATATAATCTCTTTTTCTATTCATCCCCTAATTCAATAACTATGGTCAATTTGGCAGACATGTATTATTTAAACCTTGAATCACCTATTAATCACCACCTGTGGCAAAGAAAATGGAGATGCAAAAGTAGGTTCTATATAAAAAGCTTAAATACATGATCTGCAGCAAAGCTGTATTTACTGTTAAAAAAAGAGAAATTTATCTTAGAAACCCATTTTAAAATGATAATTAACTGTTTTATGTTGTCTAGTTAGCTATTTCTTCAACAAACATAGTTTGAGGAAGCTAGAATTTCTCTGTTTTATGCAAAATAAATCATCATCAGACCATATTTTCTAAACTGAAAAATATTGTATTTTTATACTATTGTCTTCCATCCATTTAGTTTATGTACCTTAACTGCTTCATGGTGCTCTTGGCCAGAAACAAATTATTTCTAAATATTATGTTTGCATTTTGATCCTTTATCTTAGCTGTAAAATTATGCATAGCTAGTCTTTTCTCTTATAAACCCATCTGTGGTTGCTGAAAAGTAAATTATTTTGTTGAAGGTCAGCATTAAATCCAGCCAGATTTACCTTTTATTAATCCCTGTTTGTTGCTTAGGGATTTTATCACTGTGCTAGAACCACTTTTTGGACCCAGAATCTTTTCTCTCAATTTAATCATAATGCCACTATAATGCAATAGATGTTAGGACTTGGCCATCTGGGCATTTTAAAACATGGCAGCAGACCAGCGGAGTCTCAGTTTGGTGTAGCATCTGATGTTGCCTCCTTACTACCATGACCAGCCATTTGTCAAAAATGCACAGCCTGTATCCAACAGTTTACTGTGACCACGTGGGCTTTAGTCACGCTTTGTAACTCTCAATTAGAAAAATTTCAGATTCAGTCATTACAAGTTTTATGGGTTGTGAGAGCACAAGGGGTCCTTAAAATGACCAGACAGCCGAAAGACGTGGTGGGCGGTGAAACACCAAGCAAGGAAGTATCCTCTCAGGTCGGTGACTTACGATCCCTCCTGCGCTCACTTTATGTTGAAAGTAAAGTAAAATCCTATTTTCAGTGTTGAGTAAATGGGGTCACTAGAGTGCTATGTAACCAAATTATATGTGAAAAAAAAAGTGATGTGAAGGTTACAATCACCTCAGCTATTCAAATTAGCTCTCTTCAGAAGGGGTCTCTGGAACTCTGTTTCCATCACTTGGCAATGAGCCACAGGGAATAACAAACAATATTTCCCAGCCTTCTGTCCCAACCGAGGAGCTGCACATTCTTCAGAATCCCAAATTTCACATCTGCCTTGAAGCCTCTCTTGCATGGCCATTTGGAACTGACATTTCTGCTGCAATTCCACAGCACGAACTCCCGAGGCTGAAGTCCACCTGCCCTCTACTTGGCCCCATATACTCAGAATGTGCAGTGCGGAATCTGTCCACTGGGGGCGTCTTTTTCCTCGAATTGCGCTAGGGCTCCCCAGCGGCTAACAGTAGCCACCTGAGCTTGTTTGCGCGTTACATATCGTTTCCCTCCTTCGTGGCTTGATTTAGTTCTTTATCCTCTCGTCCTCATATCTGGTTCCCACAGTGTCTTCACACTTGAACTGCAACCAAAAGATGTTCAAAGTTGGGTAAATATATAGTATCCAATAAATCTCTGTAATTCTCAATTCTTCTATAGCGGCATAGGCTCATTTGAAGAATTTGAGTATGTCAGCTGTGTATTATATTTGACATAAATATACAACTTCTAAACCAATATTTTTGGTATCATTCCACTTAGAAAGTATCCAGTTTAAGACAGGAGAATACACAATTATAATGTTTGAGAAACTGAGATGGGGTCAAAGGCATTGGGAAAATATTTTAATATGGAGATTAGGGATATTACAGAAGCATATGTTTGGTTATTACGATCTTGAAAAGTAGATTATTATGTACGTTAGATTCTTATGCACATATTGTAGAAAGACAAAATTTCTGTGGAAAAATTAATAATTATTTTTCTTGTATTACCAAGGGTAAACACCAATGACTAAAGTAAACATCGCTTATGTGGTTTTATAGATGGTTTAAAATTTGACATTTAGAGGCTGGAGACTAGCATCATGTTTTAACCACTCTTGTAAATTATGTCACCAACATGCTATGCTTACTCACAGATCTATTTTTGAAAAATTCTAGATGGCTTGATTTTATTTTTATCTCAAATAGTTCTGTTGTTGTACAACCTACTTAGAAATATTTAAGATCTATTATCCAGCACTTTGTTCTAGGAAACTTTGTTTGGTTTCACTTGGATTCCTAGATTAAACTTAAGATTCCTTCTGTAGAAATATTTTGACCACATCAACATGTCAATGTAAACGTCAATGAAGTCATATAATAATAGAAGAATTAAAAATAAAACCCACAGGGAATTATGCTGCACTGAATCAAATTGTCAGCATTAATGATTGCCTCCATTTACACCAATATGTCATTCCTTTCATTCTGTAGCATCATGGAAATGAGCACTATTAGAGTAATATATTCCAAAAGAGCTCATTATGGGTGGGAGTTGGGAAAGAGAAATATTCCATATTATCACTAATAAATTTAATTACCTCTACCCTGTTAACAGTACATACATTCGTTACTTTAATATATTAAAAATATATTACCTAAAACCACAGTTAGCTAAGTAATAGCATTGCTTAATCTTATGACATTCACTGTTTTTGATCATCTTTCACTAGATAGTCTCTGAAGCAAATTCTCATTTTTGTTTTAATAATATTGTTATCTAATTTAGATCTTTAAGATCAACAGAACATTTTAGCAAGATAATTATTAAAGATAGGCTTCTACATATTTTCCTTTTATGTACCATTAAATTATTCCCCAACTCCCCACAAATAGCCTTAAAAAATCTCAAAACATTTAGATATTTCAGCAATTTAACCAATTTTTTTCCAATTTAATTACGAGTTCCTTAGAAATTAATTCCCAATTTCATTTCTTGAGAACTCTCTCCTAAAATCTTTTGAGGTAATACAATCTGGATTTGTTAAGTGATGTGCCCAGCTCTCATTCAGAGATCTCCCTGTGGAAACATCCTGGTGATTTCCTTTGCTTCCCCTCTGTGCTTAATATCCTCCTTCTGTAATTCATGTCTCCCTCTCTCGGTTTTCTCTCTCATTTAGTGGTGCACATCTTGGTGTGCACAGGAAGTACATTTGTTGAGCCTTTTATGTTCAATGTATTTTTATTTAAGCTTCACACTTGATCTATTATTTGTGTAGGTGTAAAACGCTGGGCATAACATCATTTTTTCATTATATTCTTTCTATATTCTTTAGCACCCAATATCCCTGGTGAAAAAGTAAAAGCCAATTTATATCCCAATCTTTTGTTTATGACTGGTCACCCTGGAATTGTGCTAGGACTCCATCATTTGGCAATGAGCCAGAGGGAAATACAGACATTTCCCAGCCTTCTCTCCCAACCGAGGGGCTGCACATTCTTCAAAATCTTGAAGCATTTGCTCTCTGTTCACATACTCTAAAATTTCTGGATGATTTGATTTGATATTGGTCAGTTTTCATCCACTGTGCTGGTTACTCCATAGACTCTTTCAATATGGCAACTCATGACAATTCTTTTGAGAAATGGCCTCAAATTATTTTATTGCTCATTCAGTTCCCTTTCTCTTTTTTCTATTTCGGGAACATCCATATTTGCTTACCCATCTTCCCTGGTTGAATGTTTAATTTTCTTATCTTTTCTTTCTTATTTTCATCTTCAAAAAATGTATCTTCTAGAAGATTTTTTAACTGTATTTTCTAAACTTTCTACATGAGATTTTAGTTTCATGTTTCATGCCTAAAAGATCATTTTTTTCTGCCTAAAATTTCCCTTTTTATATTATTTTAATTCTGCTCCATAGTTATAACATTTTATCTTGGCTTTCTGCAGATATGAACAATAGTCCTTTTTTTCTAGAGAAGGAGAGCTATCTTCATCATTAGGGTGTCTGTTTCTTTCAAGTACTTTGTATATTTCTTCCTCTTTGTTGTGGTCTCTGTTCCCCATTTTAGTGACTTTACTCAAATGTCTGACAATTCTTGGTTGTAAGCTCATATGTAAAAGTTGGGATAGGAATTGCTCTAATGCTCTTAACACATGCTGTGAGTCTTATTGCCAGCCTCCTTCATAGTAAGGTGGCAGATTTGGCTTGGCTCTCCAGCTGATCAGATATCCCAAAGAGAGTCTTCTAGATTCTCACCTGGAACAAAAAGTCAGGATTCCTTTTTGCAAGCTTATAAACTTTTCTTAAAACTCTTATTTACATTTCAATGACATTTGAGGAAAAAACCATAGCATATGTGTCCAACTACCATCTTGGCCAAGAATTCCCTTTTCTTTCTTGGTAGTGTTGGCAGCTACAGCATAACTTGCAAAATTAGGTAATAATCAAATAATTGTTGAGTGAATAAATGATTAATAGAAGGAATCTAAGAAGCTAAACAGTGATTATCCTTGCTACATATTTGTGTTTTCTTTAGGAAGGGTTTTACTTTAAATCCAACGCCAAAGTGTCTGAAAGTCCTTAAGAACTTACTGAATGGCTCATTTGTTGCTGAGAACAATAATTTGGTCAAATGGAATGAAAGGCTTTAAGAATCTCCCATTTTTTACTGACAATACCTGGCACAACTCAGAACCATAAAACATCTTTGTTTTAAAAGTTGATAGTTCTGAAGGTATGCCATATTTTGATATGGATATGAATGTTCTAAAAAGTTGCATAAATGTGAGATTATGAACAAGTTTCTCTTTCACTTTATACTGCTTCATTATTTTTCAGCTAAATTATCACTAAGAATTTCAGAGTTTAGTCTTTTATATCTCTAGGAACTGAAAGAGTTTAGTGAGGAGAAGACCAACTGGACAGAGACCTTGAATCATAGTTTGATTTCAGGGATTACGAGAGCCCTTTAGAGACAACAGTTGACACATTTTGGGGAAGCGGGGCTCTTTACAGGCAAGACATCTCATGCTGGACATTTAGCCAGTCCTCTCTGGAAATTCATGACTTTTTTTTTTTGGAGACTTTTCTTAAATTATTTACTGATAATCTTTTCCCTTCCATATTTTGTGTCCTTCGCCTTTTGATGGGAATTTATTATCACTCAAACATTGGGTATGCTGGACTGTTCTTCTGTTTCTTAACTTTTCTACTTTCTATTTGTTAGGTTTTTTCCTGGGTAATTTGATCCACTCTACAGCAGAAAAGATAAAGACAAAAACAATTGGGATTCTCCAATAAAATACTTACACAGGTCAACGTACAATGTAGCTCAGAGCTGAGAATTTCTATCTACAGGAAGGGATCTAGAAGTCAGATCCAAGTAGAAGAAAGAGCTGGGGGTGTTTGCATTCAATATTCAGTATGCATCTGATGATGAATACCCAGGTTGTCAGTATGGTACATACACACAACTGTGTGTAGCATTCCCTAGTTCAAGATCTTATTTTCGCTCTCTAGTGAATACATCTCCAGATTTTTAGGGGAGGAGGGACATGCAGCAGTGAGACATCAGGTATATATTTGGTTCTCAGACATATTCTACCTAAGCTGCCAGAGTTCAGAACCACTCCCTTCATCTTCATTCTAAAAGTAATGGATACTTTCAATGATTCTGCAAGTGTAAATTGTGTTTGTCTCTACTCTTCCCTACTGATGGCAGTTCCCATTCATTCGTTTATAGCTTCCAAAACTGTGCCCTTTACCACTCCTGATTTCCCCATCCTTGTGGGTTATATCTTTAAGAATATACACCCCTTTGGTATCATTTTTGTAAGTATGTTCCCAATATGCTACTTTAATGAAAGACTAAAATGGCATGGTTTTAACTGTTATTTATTTATTTATTGTTTTTATTTGTCCATAAGTTATTGGGATACAGGTGGTATTTGGTTATAGGAGTAAGTTCTTTAATGGTGATTTCTGAGATTTTAGTGCACTTGTCACTCAAGCAGTATACGCTGTACCATATTTGTAGTCTGTCATCCCTTGCTCCCCTCCCACTCTTCCTCCCAAATCCCCAAAGTTCATTGTATCATTCTTATGCCTTTGCATCCTCATAGGTTATCTTCCACATATCAGTGAGAACATATGACATTTGGTTGTCCATTCCTGACTTACTTCACTTAGAATAATAGTCTCCAATCTCATCCAGGTCACTGCAAATGCTGTTAATTCATTCCTTTTTATGGCTGCATAGTATTGCATCATATATATATATTATTTATTTGACTTTATGTGCATTCCTATAAGTAAGGGATTTAAAGCCTGATTGCTCCTGATAAACACATCATGAGACTTCTCAGCTCTGAGCTACATTGTACGTTGACCTGTGTGAGTATTGTATTGGAGAATCCCAATTTTTAATGTATTAAAATGGTGTGGGGTATATATATATGTGTGTGTGTGTGTATGTGTGTGTGTGTATATACACCTCATAGTCTCTTTTCCAATCATTGATTGATGGGCATTTGGGTTGGATCCACAATTTTGCAATTGTGAATTGTGCTGCTATAAATATGTGTGTGCAAGTATCTTTTTCAAATAATGACTTCTTTTCCTCTGGGTAGATACCCAGCAATGTGGGATTGCTCAATAAAATGGTAGTTCTTCTTTTAGTTATTTAAGGAATCTCCACACTGTTTTCCATAGTGGGTGTACTAGTTTACATTCCCACCAGCAGTGTAGCAGTGTTTCCTGTTCACCCCACTCACACCAACATCTACTGTTTTTTTATTTTTTGATTATGGCCGTTCTTGCAGGAGTAAGGTGGTACCACACTGTGGTTTTGATTTGCATTTCCCTGCTCATTAGTGATGTTGAGCATTTTTTCATATGTTTGTTGGCCACTTGTATGTCTTTTGAGAATTGTCTATCCATGTCCTTAGCCCATTTTTTGATGGGATTGTTTGTTTTTTTCTTACTGATTTGTTTGAGTTCATTGTAGATTCTGGATATCGGTCCTTTTTCAGATGTATAGATTGTGAAGATTTTCTCCCACTCTTTGGGTTTTCTATTTACTCTGCCAACTGTTCCTTTTGATGTGCAAAAGTTCTTTAGTTTAATTAAGTCCCAGCTATTTATCTTTGTTTTTGATGCATTTGTTTTTGGGTTCTTCATCATGAAATCCTTGCCAAAACCAATGCCTAGAAAGATTTTTCCAATGTTATCTCCTAGAATTTTTATAGTTTCACGTCTTTGGTTTAAGTCCTTAATCCAGCTTGAGTTGATTTTTGTGTAAGCTGAGAGATGAGGATCCAGGTTTATTTGTATACATGTGGCTAGCCAGTTATTGGAGCACCATTTGTTGAAAAGGGTATCTTTTCCCCACTGTACATTTTTGTTTGTTTTGTCAAAGACCAGTTGGCTGTACGTATTTGGGTTTATTTCTGGGTTGTCTATTCGGTTCCATTGGTCTATGTGCCTATTTTTATACTGGCACTGCACTGTTTTGGTAACTATGGCCTTATAATACAGTTTGAAATCAGGTAGTGTGATGCTTCCAGATTTATTCTTTTTGATTAGTCTTACTTTGGCTATGTGTGCTCTTTTTTGGTTCCATATGAAGTTTACAATTATTTTTTTCTAATTCTGTGAGGAATGATGTGGTATTTCGATGGCAATTGCATTGAATTTGTATATTGCTTTTGTCAGTATGGTCACTTTCACAGTATTGATTCTACCCATCCATGAGCATGGGATGTGTTTCCATTTGTTTATGTTGTCTATGATTCTTTCAGCAGTGTTTTGTAATTTTCCTCATAGAAGTCCTTCGATCCCTTGGTTAGGTATATTTCTAATTATTTTATTTTGTAAAAGGGTTGAGTTCTTGATTTGATTCTCCAGTTCGTCGCTATTGGTGTATAGAAGAGCTGCTGATTGGTGTATGGAAGAGCTACTGATCTTGTGTCCGGAAACTACACTGAATTCTTTTATCAGTTCTAGGAGCTTGCTGGAGGAGTCCTTAGGGTTTTCAAGGTAAATGAGCATATCCTCAGCGAACAATGACAGTTTGACTTCCTCTTTACCAATTTGGATGCCTTTTATTTCTTTCTCTTCTCTGATTGCTCTGGCTAGGACTTCCAGTACTGTGTTGAAGAGGAGTGGTGAGAGTGGGCATCCTTGTCTTGTTCCAGTTCCCAGAGGGAATGCTTTCAACTGTTTCCCATTCAGTATTATGTTGGCTGCCGGTTTGTCATAGATAGCTTTTATTACATTAAGGTATGTCCCTTGTATGCAGATTTTGATGAGAGTTATAATCATAAAGTGATGCTGGATTATGTCAAATGCTTTTTCTGCATCTACTGAGATATCACATGATTTTTATTTTCAATTCTGTTTATATGGTGTATCATATTTATTGACTTGTGTGTGTTAAACCATCCCTGCATCCCTGGTGTGAAACCCATTTGAACATGATGGATTATCTTTTTGATATGTTGTTGGATTCAGTTAGCTAGTGTTTTGTTAAGGATTTCAGCAATATGTTCTTCAAGGATACCAGTCTGTAGTTTTCTTTTCTGCTTATCTCCTCTACTAGATTCAGTATAAGGGTGATCCTGGCTTCATAGAATGAATTAGGAAGGATTCCTTCTTTCTTCATTTTGTGGAATAGTGTCGAAAGGATTGGTATCAATTCTTCTTTGAATATCTGGTAGAATTAACCTGTGAATCCATCTAGTCCTGGACTTTCCTTTGCTGGTAATTTTTTAATTACCATTTCAATCTCACTGCTTGTTACTGGTCCATTCAGGGTACCTAATTCTTCCTGATTTAAGCTAGAAGGGTTGTATTTTTCCAGGAATGTATCCATCTCTTTTAGGTTTTCTAGTTTATGTGTGTAAAAGTGTTCACAGTAGTCTTGAATTGTCTTTTGGATTTCAGTGGTGTCAGTTGTAATATCCACTGTTTTGTTTCTTAGTGATGTTACTTGGATTTTCTCTCTTCTTTTCTTGGTTTACCTTGCTAATGGTCTCTCAATTTTATTTATTTTCTCAAAGAACCAACTTTTTATTTCATTTATCTTTTGTATTTATTTTTTGTTTCAATTTCATTTAGTTCTGCTCTTATCTTGGTTATTTCCTTTCTTCTGCTGGGTTTGGATTTAGTTTGTTCTTGTTTCTCTAGTGCCTTAATTTGTGACCTTAGAATGTCAGTTTGTGCTCTTTCATTCTTTTTGATGTAGGCATTTAGGGCTATGAACTTTCCTCTTAACACCACCTTTGCTGTATCCCAGTGGTTTTGATAGCTTGTGTTGTTGTTCAGTTTGAAGAATTTTTATATTTCTATCTTGATTTTGTTTTTGACCCAAACCTCATTCAGGATCAGGTTACTAAATTTCCATGTATTTGCATGGTTTTAGAGGTCCTCTTGGAGTTGATTTCCAGTTTTATTCCACTGTGGTCTGAGAGAGTGCTTGTTATAATTTCCATTTTCTTAAATTTATTGAAGCGCATTTTACGGCCTATTATATGGTCTATCTTGGAGAATGTTCCATGTGCTGTTGAATGGAATGTGTATTCTGTGGTTGTTGAATGAAATCTTCTCTATATATCTGTTAAGTCCATTTGTTCCAAGGTATAGTTTAAATCATTATTTCTTTGGTGACTTTCTTGATAATCTGTCTACTGCTGTCAGTGGAGTATTGAAATCCCCTACTATTATTTGTTGCTGTCTATCTCATTTCTTTGGTCTATTAGCAATTGTTTTACAAATTTGACAGCTGCAGTATTAGCTGCATATATATTTAGGGTGGTGATATTTTCCTGTTGGACAAAGCCATTTACCATTATATAATGTCCCTCTTTATCTCTTTTAACTGCTATTGCTTTAAAGTTTATTTTACCTAATATAAGAATAGCTACCCCTGCTTGCTTTTGGTGTCCATTTGCATGAAATGCCTTTTTCTACCCCTTTACTTTAAATTTGTGAGAGTCCTTATGTGTTAGGTGAGTCTCCCAAAGGCACCAGATAGTTGGTTGGTGAGTTCTTATCCATTCTGTGGTTCTGTATCTTTTCAGTAGAGCATTTAGGACATTTACATTCAATGTTAGTATTAAATTATGAGGTACCATTGTATTCATCATGCTGTTCATTGCCTGTATACTTTGGTTTTTTGTGTTTTTTGTTTTTGTTTTTTAACTTGTATTTTTTTTTATAGGTCCTGTGTGATTTATGCTTTAAAGAGATTCTGTTTTAATTTGTTTCCTAGATTTGTTTCAAGATTTAAAACTCTTTCTAGCAGTTCTTGTAGTGGTGACTTAGTAACGGCAAATTCTCTCAGCATTTGTTTGTTTGAAAAGACTGTATCTTTCCTTTATATAGGATGCTTAGTTTTGCTGGATAAAAAATTCTTGGCTGATAATTGTTTTGTTTGAGAAGGCTGAAGATAGATCCCCAACCTCTTCTAGTTTGCAGGGTTTCTGCTGAGAAATCTGCAGTTAATCTGATAGGTTTTCCTTTATAGGTTACTTGGTGCTTGTGTCTCAGCGCTCTTAAGATTCTTTCCTTTATCTCAAATTTGGATAACCTGATGACAGTGTGCTAGGTGATGATCTTTTTGTGATGAATTTCCCAAGCATTCTTTGTGCTTCTTGTATGTGGATATCTAGGTCTCCAGAAAGGTCGGGGAAGTTTTCCTCAATTATTCCCCCGAGTATGTTTTCCAAGCTTTTAGAATTCTCTTTTTCCTCAGAACACCAATTATTCTTAGGTTTGATCATTTAACATAATCCTAGACTCCTTGGAGGTTTTGTTCATATATTCTTATTTTTCTTTCTCTGTATTTTTTGGATTGGGTTAATTGGAAGACTTTGTCTTTGAGCTCTGAATTTCTTTCTTCTACTTGTTGAATTCTATTGCTGAGAGTTTCCAGAGCATTTTGCAATTCTAAAAGTGTGTCCAAAGTTTCCTGAATTGTTTATTGTGAATAACAATAATGAAGACATCATTTTTTGGATTTCCTTGCATTGGGCTTCACTTTTCTCTGGTCCCTCCCTGCTTAGTAACTAACCTCCTGAATTCTTTTTCCGTTAAATCATGAATTTCTTCTTGGTTTGGATCAATTGCTGCTGAACTACTGTGATTTTTTGGGAGTGTTGAAGACCCTTTTTTTCATATTACCAGGGTTGGTTTTCTGGTACCTTCTCATTTAGGTAGGCTCTGTAAGAGGAAAGGTCTAGGGCTGAAGGCTGTTGTTCAGATTATTTTGTTCCATGGGGTGTTCCCTTGATGAAGTACTCTTCCCCTTTTCTCATGGATGTGGCTTCCTGTGAGCTAAAATGCAGTACTGTTGTCTCTCTTCTGGGCCTAGCTACCCAGCAAGTCTACCCAGCTCTGGTCTGGTACTGGGGGTGGTCTGCACAAAGTCTTGTGATGTGAACTGTCTACGGGTCTCTCAGTTGTGGACACCAGTGCCTGTTCTGGTGGAGGTGGTGGGAGGTTCAGTGGACTCTGTGAGCGTTCTTAATTTTGGTGGTTTAATGCTCTATTTTTGTGCTGGTTGGCCTCCTGCCAGGAGGTGGCACTTTCCAGAGAGTATCAGCTGTAATAGTATGGGTAGGAACTGGCAGTAGGTGGGGCCCTAGAACTCCCAAGATTGTATGCCCTTTTTCTTCTGGTATCAGGGTGGGTAGGGAAGGACCATCAGGTGGGGCAGGGCTAGGCGTGTCTGAGCTCAGACTGTCCTTGGGCAGGTCTTGCTGTGGATGCTGTTGGGGATGGGGGTAAGATTCACAGGGCACTGAAGTTGTGTACCTAGGAGGATTATGGCTGCCTCAACTGAGTCATGCAGGTTATCAGGGAAGTGGGGGAAAGCCAGCAATCGCAGGCCTCATCCAGCTCCGACACAAACCGAAGAGCTGGTCTCACTGCCAGCGTGCACCACCCTGCCAACAGCCCTGAGTCTGTTTCCAGGCAGAGGGCTTGAAAACTTGCCCCAGACTGCCCATCTCCCAGCCTTGAAAGAAAAGGGATTGGTTCTTTCCCAGCCTGTGGAGTGTGCACACTGGATTTGTGCCCTCCCCTGAGCCCTGGCCAGGAGGTTTCTCACCCCATTCAAATTGTTACAAAACTCAGCTAGAAATTTCCTTCTCCCTATGGAATTTAACTCCCTGCTCTCTTGGCCACCCTCCTGACGGATCCCTGTGGTGCCAGGAAGGAATGGCCTGCTGGGGTCCCAGCGAGTTCCTAGGGCCTTTCTGCTGCTTCCTCTACCCCTGTATTTCGCTTGGCTCTCTCAGCTGACTCAGCTCCAAGTAAAGTTGGAAACTTCTCCCACAAACAGACCTTCAGCTTCTCCGGTGGGAGTGTGTGTTTGGTAGAAGAGGGTTTCCCTTTCCCGTTTCCAGAGTTGGGGCACTCACAGTATTTGGGGTGTCTCTTGGGTCCTGCAGGAGCAGCTACTTCCTTCAGAGGGTCTATGAGTCCTTTTGGGATTGCTTGCGCCTGATGTCTGAGTAAGGAGCAGGGAGATCCTGGGTGGTACAGGGCTCCCACCAGGGCGCGCATACACTTGGGGTCAGCTGTCAGCTTCTTGGTTTTTATTTTTGACTCTCATAGCATAGACAAAAGCTTGCACATAGTAGACACTAACCTGGTATTTGTAGGCTTGAATAAATGAATATTTTAAACACATCCAAAACATAGAACTACCGCATTTGCACATACTACAGATTTATGCCTTTAACAAATTAATAAAATTAAATGTGTCTTTTCTCCTCCAGTAATGCAACATATAGATAACTTCATCAGTTTAAAAAAAATCGATATTGCAAAATGTTGACAATAATTTGAGTGAGCATTTTATCTATCCCTGTGTTCTTACCTATCCAACAAACACTTATTGAGCAACCACAATGTCACTAATAAACACCAAGATTAATGTTTGCATTTTGTTATACAGCATGTCTATTATAAACTGGGCATCACTGACATCATTCGATTAGTAAAAATGTCCCTCCAATAAATTTTTATGTATTGAGACTTATTATTTATCAAATCAAGAACAGATTGAAGTAAACATTTCTATGGTTTATATGTGTCACTAAATATGACTTTGATATATAGACTCTCACATTCTATTACTAAATTTAATAATGCAAATGGAGTTTTAGTTTATTGCTTCTGTATAAACTTCATTAGGTTTCTGAGGAAGCTATAAAGCTAATTGTAATGTATTTGGAATTTGGTTAGAAACAGGTTGCTTTTATTAATATTTTTTCCAACCAGAATTACATAAAACCACTAGAGTATGATAGATCAGATTCAATTTATCCAGATAGTATAATATTTCCTTAAGGGTGTAACATTGAAGATTTAATTTTTGTATTGGATATTTGATCTATACAAGTTTATGGATCAGCAGGCAATATAATTTGCCATACCTCTCCATTTTTCATTTCAGAAGTAAACCAATTCCAAGAGTATGACATTTTTTATGTTACAGTTTCAAAGACTGTAATTGGTTCTGATTTATTTTAAAAAGTATAAGGTTTCTATTCAGATAAGTTTATTGAAGTATAAATCTTTAAATAAAGGATGACAGTGTTATTTTTAATGTATATATTTTTAAAAAGTAAAATAACATGCTAGGGTACCTAACTCAAAAGTGGAGGGGACTTCATTGAAAAAAAAAGTAAAAAAAAAAAAAAATTAGAGAAGACTGCTTTTCTTAGCTATAAATTTTTGTATTTATTTGATCTTTTACAACATATGTATATTATTTATTAAAATTAAAAATTATTTGGAAATAAAGTAGCTAAGACCTATTGAGCACTCTCTAAAAGCCAGAAAATCTGCTAAACACTTTATATGGGTTGTTCCATTTAATCCTTAAAATAGCCCTGTACATTATTGTTCTTCACATTTTATAGATTAGAAAAATGCCAAGGCTTAATATAAAACATAAAAGAATAAGATAATCATGTTAACAACAGTTAATATTTAACGAATACAAGCTATGTTTAGGGCACTGTTTTAAGTGTTTCATGTATATTATACTATTTGAGCCTCACTACAAGTATGAAATAGGTGCCATTATTCTTTTTTTATAAATGAAGAAGATGGTCCAAAAATCACAACGCCAAAATTTAAACACAAGCAGCTTGTGCTAAAATAATGCTTGGACCACTTGCAAAACTTTATGCTACAAGTATCAGAAACTCTGACACAAAATGCTTTCAACATTAAGGTCATTAACAGTGCTGTTTATTTAGTCCATTCTTGCACTTCTATAAAGACCTGAAACTGTGTAATTTTTAAAGAAAAGAGGTTGAATTAGCTCACAGTTCTGCAGGCTGTACAGGTAGCATGGGTGGGGAGGCCTCAGAAAACTTTCAGTCATGGTGAAAGGTGTTGGGGAACCAGTTACATTGTCACATGGCAGTAGAGGAGAGAGAGAGAAGTAGGAGGTGCTACACACTTTTAAACGACCAAATCTCATGAGAACTTACTATCACAAGAACAACAAGAGGGAAGTCCACTCCCATGATCCAGTAACCTCCCATGAAGACCCTCCTCCAACATTGGACATTACAGTTCAACATGAGATTTGGGTGGCAAGACAAATTGAAACCATACCAAGTGCACATCACGAAGTCCAGAAATAGGGCCAGTGTCAAGGTTGACTAATGTGATGATGTCATAAAAAACCTAAGTTCCCATATCTCTGTTTTACCATATCAGTTTAGCTTCTCTGTTCCTTGTGGGCTATCAATTAAAGCAAGCAATTTAAACTTACTGACCTTAAATATATTCAAATGTAACTGAGAATGACAGCCTTTCAGTGTTGGTGCAGGACTGGAAACAGGAAGACTGCGTCATTTCCAAGGTTCATATCTCAGTACCTCAGTTTCCTCATCAGCAAGGTCAGCATAATGATATTATCTACCCCGTGGGTGTTGTGAGGATTAAGTTGAGATACATAAAGTGCTAAAAACTGTGTCTGTCACACTGTAAGTGCTACAAATACGTTACTTGCTGTTGTCATTGTTACATTGTTGTGACAATGTCAAGAAGAAATTATGGCACTGCCTTCGATGTGGATTTAATTAAATTGCTGCCTGGTGGGAGTTGGATTTCAAGCCAATTCCTGAAGAAGTCACCTAATGGGATAATAGGTTTACCCTTAGACCAATAGTTGGGTCACTCTGGAGGTTGGGGTAGAGTCACCTTTTCTGAGAAACGAGGCTGTGTAGGGATGGGGCATAAAAGGAGCAGGGTTGCAACAATCTTTCCTGTCTGCTATGAAGATGACATAAAGGCACTTAGCACAGGAGTGTTCAGAGAACAGGGAGCAAGGCAGCATCCTTGGAGCAGATGCCTTCCATCCCTGCCATGGAACTGCTATTTGCTTGAAACACTTATTCCTCATTTAAAAAATGGAACATCACTCAAGGTTGTTTTGACTGAATAAGTGTAGATCCTCTTCCTCCTTTTCTACTTCCATGGTGTCCCTCCTGTAGCTGCACAGTCAATGAACCTCCCAATAAGAAGACACCCCTTTCCACAGCTCTTTTTAGTCAATGATACACAAGACACCATGCTTTCCTACCAGACCCTACAAACAAATGAAAATGATAATACATGTCATCCTGACTTTAGAGAATGGTTTTGAGAATCAAATATGTTAATAAATGTGAATCAATGTTCTTTAAACCTGTAAGACTGTATATAGTAGTGTAGGATAGGGGTTAATTTATCCCCACAAGATTTCTGATCTATCTGCTAGGGTGTTTCATTAGCCTTTTCTAGTAATGGATTCATGACATTTGTACATTAGAAGCTATGTGGATCATTAACCCATGACACTGACATCTTAGTTATAAAAGTGAGCAACTTTATAGAACACATACTAACGAGAACATTAACAAAATGATCAGAATTTGATGTTTCCTAATGGGCCATTATATCCTTTTTGTTCTTGATTTTTAAAGTAGGTTAAAAAATACATGAATCTGTGGCAGAGAGATTAATATCATTCTAAAGAGCTGGAATCAGAACATTAATAGACATATACAGAGTTGCTCCCTTTGACCTGGAAACTGGAATTCTAAGAAAAAACAAACAAACAAAACAAAACTTAGAGAATAACAGCTGTCAGGAATTCTCTCTCAAGAAATCCAAACTGCCAGCCATGGACGCTCACATCTATAATCCCAGCAGTTTGTGAGACAAGGTGGATCACCTGAGGCCAGGAGTTCAAGACTAACCTGGGCAACATAGCAAGAGCCCATCTCTTTAAAAAAAAGTAAAGCCTGGCCGGGCACGGTGGCTCACGCCTGTAATCCCAGCACTTTGGGAGGCCAAAGCGGGTAGATCACGAGGTCAGGAATCGAGACCATCCTGGTGAACATGGTGAAACCCCATCTCTACTGAAAATACAAAAAAATTAGCCAGGCGTGGTGGCGGGCGCCTGTAGTCCCAGCTTCTAGGGAGGCTGAGGCAGGAGAATGGCGTTAACCCTGGAGGCCGCGGAGCTTGCAGTGAGAGGAGATCACGCCACTGCACTCCAGCCTGGGCGACAGAGTGAGACTCCGTCTCAAAAAAAAAAAAAAAAAAAAAAAAGGTAAAGCCCAACAAAAATTTACCTAAACATTAACATTTGTTACTGAAGATGTTCCTGATATCCTAAATTACGAAAGAGGCTACATCAATGGCTGAATTATCATAGTTTCATTTCTACCTTAAAAATTACTACAGTGAAAGGGCTTTTGATCAAGAAATATCATCAATGTTATAGCAAACAAGGGCTTGACTAGAGCTGAAAAGAGTTTCATACCCAGAATGTAGAGTGTGAAGAGGTCACAATTCAGTAAGTTATCATGTGGCTTGTATTGCTGAATAGTCACAGTTATTTATAGAAAGAATATTCATTTTCTATTTAAAGTATTCTTTAATATTTTGGAAGTACTTCACTCATTTTTCTACAAGTATCAAGATATTAACTGTAGCATTAAGCTTCTCAAATTTGGAAGGTGATATTTTTTTATGTCTGCCTATGCTTTATGCATTGCTTTCATCAATTAGTGACTTCTGCCTATAAGACTGGTATTGTAACACAGGAGACTTTGAATAAAACCAAAGTTGTGTGTCTTATTGTGTGTTATATGCTTTATTATAATTAAGGGTTTTATTTTCGGATAGCAAGTAATGAATAATCATTATCCAGCTAATTTGATCAAGTGCTAGTTTTGAATTCTAAATTGGTCAAATTCATGTTTAAAGGTGTCCAATATTAATATATGCACATATTGAGATTCTTATTAAACAAGTATTTAGTTTTATTATTTGTTATGTATGTCTGTTTCAGTATGACTATAGAAAATACACCTTATGTATAGAAAATACATAGATTTTCAAATCTTTTGAATTTACTAGACAATAATTCCCAAAAAATCTTTGTGATGGTGAATCAGATGGCAAAAAGTATAGGTGTAAGAATAAAGTATATGGCTTTTTGAGAAAATGACTGCCTTTAGGTTAGTTCTTAGAGTCCTTAACCATAGATAAATTATTTGGTTAGTATGGTGTATTAGTCCGTTCTCACACTGCTGATAAAGACATACCTGAGACTGGGCGATTTACAAAAGAAAAAGGTTTAATTGGACTTACAGTTCCACGTGGCTGGGGAAATTCTCACAATCATAGTGGAGGGTGAAAGGCCCTTCTTACATGGTGGTGGCAAGACAGAATGAGGAAACAAAAGTGGAAACCCCTGATAAACCCATCAGATCTCATGAGACGTATTCACCATCACGAGAATAGCATGGGAAAGACTGGCCCCCATGATTCAATTACCTCCCACTGGGTCCTTCCCACAACACGTGGGAATTCTGGGAGATACAATTCAAGTTGAGATGCGGGTGGGGGCACACCCAAACCATATCATATGGCATACTACTTGTAAAACAACCTCATCAATAAAGGCTATGATAAATAGAAGTATTATTTATTATATAACTGTGAAGTTAACTGTACATATTTAACACTATGTAATTCCCCAGTGCTTTGTTTCCAGAATCATACCTAAGGGACACCAGGTTAATTGACTAAATTCCAAGAAATACAGTCAAATCAATTATTTGCTGATGAGCTTTTAAAATACATGTTAATTCACTTTGCTAATTCATGTGTCGTTTTCCTTAATTTATTAAACTAATTTATCTGTGTAAACACAGCATTAGTTATATGAATATTGTTCTTTTTAACATATGATTGAAAATATTCGATAGTGGTAAAACCATTTTTTCAAAGTAGCTTAGCAGAACACAGACTAGGAGGCAACCAATTTTTTATTCCACTGTCAATTTTCGTTGGCTGTCATCTAGAGCAAATTTATATCTATTTTTAACCATTTTCTTTGCTATATTGCTTTACTTTTTATTTATTATGTACTTCCTCACTCTCAGATATTCATTTCAGTTTTCTCTAATTCTTTTATAGTTTACATTTTATGTTTAACTCTTTAATAATGATCAGTGGAACTGATCATTTTATTTTAAAGTATACATGTTGTTTTATTTAAGAGCAAATAATTTATTCAATAAATGTTTATTACCTGCCCATTATATATCTGACTCTGTGGTTGGCATCGCACATAAATAGATGATTTCATGCTAGCTCTTGAGAGATGTAAAATCAGTGGGCAACACAGGCTACAAAAAGATAAATTACACTACAGTGTAGAAAGGTCCAAAGAGTAAGAAGGGGACATATTTTTGTGTTAATGGTAGTTTCTCCATTGACTAAGGTTCTGTTTCTTGGTGCACTGAGATGCTGAGTTCATAGTAAACTCCCTTTACAAAGCTCACATTAGTGGATAAAAGCAGGTGTGCTATTGACTATGGCCTGGCTCAGGACTGCTGGCCAAAGCTGAACAAGAACAATGGACAAATGCCACTGGGGAAGCACTGTTGCTGCCACTCTCATCTCATAAGTCCAAAAAGAGCAGAATATTGTAATTATTTCCCAGGTAGATATTAGGCATAGAAAGGTCCTCATAATTTTTGTGACCCATTACTTCATTAAAAATCTGGGAACCATGAGCAACTAACCTACCAAAAATGGATGCTGTTCTTGATGCTAAAGTTCTGTTGACCAGAACCCTGGTTATATTCTCTTAGGAACTAGCCTCAACACTTTAACCCACCATAAATAAACTTTGAAAAGTTCTGGCATGATCTAGTCCTATAAATCATTGTCCTATAATTAGCTGATATTTTGTTTGGCTTTTTCCTCTGAGCATATGGCTTTGTTCTGAATTGATTTTCAGCAAAATGTCAACAAATAATCCATTTGTCTTATACTTTGCTGACAGATAAGTCACAACTATCACCAACACTAATGCCATCCATAAGTTGGTTAGCATTTCCTCTAATCTCTTGCATACATTTCTATCAGATGCAAGAATTATCACAATTCAGATATAGACACTAAACAAAAGTCTTCATTTTGTGTAGGATTATGTCCAAATGAAGTATTTATAAAAATAAGAAGCTATAATTCATACATCCCAAGTTAGAACATTTTCAATACTGAGAATAATTATATAAGTAGCCCAGAATGCCTTCAATAATAATTCCTGATATTTTGTGATGATTACCTTAACACATTTACACATGTACATTAAATTACAGAAACATATTCATTTCTAAATGTTAATAAATAAATATGCATTGTGTTTGGTACATTCTATTACAAGTCTCTGAATTTCAGAGCAGAATTCATGATCATGAGTAAAATAAATGCCCAAATAATACCATGAATTATTAAATAACTGTCAAAATTCCCAATGAAATTATGATTTCATAATTTGAATTCTGTTTTCTGTTAATTGTTTATAATGCATGGATCTGGCCCATGGATTCCAGGTTTATTGAATGTTATAAAATTCTGTTTTCTTCTGTGCCCAGACAGTCAGTCTTTCTGACTAAGCTAACAATGGCAATATTTATTCCCTTTTTCCTTCTTGAAAACTTTTTCTCTGTAGCCTATCTTCCAAGGATGATGACGACTGACTCAAGCCATCAAGATAGATGGCCTCTTACTGCAAATTGGTTCCATTTGTTGGAGAGCTCCAGAAGAAGCTCCTATTTTGATCCTGGACAAAGGAGAGGAGTTGAGAATAAGAGGGAAATTATTCTTCTCCAAGTTAACTTGCCCATTAACTTGTTCATAGAAGAGGTGGCTGATATGTTTTCAGCACCCTTTCACTTAACTGTGCTTTGGAGTTTTTGCAATTACAGTCCAGACTTACTTGAACTACATGTGGTCGATATTATGCATCTGCCCCATCACTTACTTCATGGGTCTTTACAGAGAGCCATGTAAGAGCATGTACTGACCTCTGAGATAGTGTGAAACAGTGGAGAGGCAATAGCTAGGAAAATATCTGCCCTTATAAAATTTACGTCATACATACTACCCTATTTCATTACTTTTTATGTAGCTCCATCTGTCCAAGAGTAAAATATCCCTGTAGCAGAGTCACATATAGGAGCTGGAAATTTAAAATATGACTTTCCCCAAATACAGTCAAATATACCAGATAGCGTAATACTTTGCTGAAGACTGCCTCAATTCTAAAATATAAGAAAACTATGGGAGTTTTAAATTGAAATTTTTGTAACTTGCCTAAGGTATTGTAATACTGCTACTTTGTGCTTGGCCTGAAATGAGAGAATGTTAAACTGGTAAATGAAAATTAAACTCCTCAAGGATATATAAAGAATGCAAATTCTACTATTTCAATTCTCCTTTGATTCAAGTTAAAAATTCAGGCAATAGCCTACGACGCAAACTGAGATGCTTTTTTTCCTCTTAATGACAAGACTATGATTAGAACACCAGCCAAACGGTGCTTTTTAAGTCTCACTCACTGTGTCTGTGGTACAACTGCTGGCTATGTGCACTATAAGTCCTTCTTCAGCCAAATGTTGCCCTCAGAGTAGAGAACAATGACTATAAACTGCCTTTGTGCTGTAGATATGAGCAGGAAAAAAATTATGCATTCATTCTTAGAGATCTTGGTAACCTAGTTAGATTTGTCAATTTACAATTATCGCTATGTAGGAAGATTATTCCATTCATAAGGAGGAAACCTACATCATTTGAAGACTCCTTGTGTGTTATCTAAAGGCGAAATAGGGCAGAACATAGACAATGGTTGTGGCTTCAACTGTTGTCACTTCAGACACCTTGAAACATGTAGCCATAATAATCTACTCATCGTCTCTTGAACATTCCACCTGCCAAGTGTCCCTGTGGATATAATCCTACCTCATGATAGAAGAGTTGTTTCATGACTAGAGACAGGTCTGTGAAAGGGAAGAGCTTTTCCACTTTGGATAAGAATATTTGTATTCATCTAAGTGTTTATGGAAAGTATAGCTACATCTAATTTTGGGGAGAAAAGAAGGATGTTTAGTTTTAAGATTAGCCACTATCAATAAGGAGAAAAATCAGAAGTTGACCAATGCCTTATAGAAGAAATGGGGTTCCCGTTCCCCATGACCTGAAAATTTAAAAGAATATAAATATTGTTTGGAAGAGTTCAAATTCAACTTTAAATAAAGAAAAGCTAAAAGTGCCTTGCTTCATTTAAGAAAATTAAAATCGGGATTAATCGTTGCCAGTAACAATAAAATCATTCATTTTCTAATGAATTAAGGAGTGGCTTGGAAGCCCTCTGGGCTCCTTAAAACACTAGGAAAGATACTTCCATGATGCAGCCATGAATTTAAAAATTTTGAGAAATGTAATAACCCTCATTATCATTCCTTCCTACAAATTAAATAGGAATAATACAAAATGATGTTCATGATTAGGTAAGTCCTTTGTGGCCATTGGACCTTATACTGATGAACCATCTGGTTAGTAATAATTTTGTTTAGGTGAGAGGCATATAGCTAATGTTGGCATGAAGTATCTGCAAGAGTGGTGTGATTACTTACCGTCAAATCAAGGAGTCCATGGAGACATTAAGAAAGACAATATTCTCAAAATAAACATAGCTACAGTGGGCAGATGTGGGGGTTTCATCTCAGTTCATCCCCTCCCCTACAGCAAAGTGAATGGCATTCCTCCTCCCTACATAGACACATCAAAACATGTATGGAACCCTCATAACTCTAATGGAGAGTCAGGCAACAAGAATGGGCTAACACGTATCTCATGGCTACAGTGAAAATCCACCTAGGGAGTTGTATTTGAATCATTGTCCCTGAAACTTCCAGATCACAAGAGGCTGTCCAATACAGCCATCCAAGATGGTTAGTCAACAACTTGAGTTGGTGGTGACAAATAAGAACCTGCCAGAGAGGTTTTTACCATCTTCAACTTTGTAGTTAATCAGAACTGTTTCCAGCCTTGGTCATTATTTTAGCAAAGGAAGCTATTAAGAAAAAAGTCTTATTTTGCAGAGGATTCAAAACCACATCAGTTGCCACATCCATAGGTCAAAAATAACAATATTGTTCTATTTATTCAGCTACCCTTCAAAAATGGAACAATTAAAGTAATTATATGGCTTTTAAAAAATCCTATCATATTAAAACAACATTTATTATTTTTCTCAAAAAAGAAATATTTTTCTACCTGAGTTGAAAAATAAGCACATATTCTTCCCAGGTGGCAAATTTAACAAAAAACACATAAAAAAAATTGTGTTGTGTAAATTAGGTAAAATGTGTGCATACATGCATACACGTGCATGATTTATAAGTACACCAAACTATAAATGCAACACATTAGTACCAGCATGAACCACAAAGGTAGCACAATTTTTTAGTCTTAAAATCCTAATTAGCATAAAAGGGAAAACATTGTAATCAAATAACTATTGATTAACACAAAGCCAAATGTGTTGAATGGCCTTAGTAATTAACTAAGGAAACTGCAGGTGTTTAAAACTCATAGATTACTAATGAAAGGTATACTTATTTTTTTTAAAAAATTACCTGTAGCTGAATCTTATTGTATTCAGATACAATAAGATTAGGTTGTTTTTAACCATGGCTCGTTTCCTTGTAGTGTTGTATACTGTCTCAATTATTTCAATTATACATAAGAAAGTATGATTATCCTCCCTATTCTTATTTTTTATTTTTGTTTTTAAATTTTTTATTTTTAATGTTTGTGGGTACGTAGTAGGTGCATGTTTATGAGGTGTATGAGATATTTTGATACAGGCATACAATGTATAATACTTCAGAGTAAATGAGATTTGCATCACTTCAACCATTTATCTTTGCTTTGTTATTCAGTTATTCCCTATTAGCTTTTTTTTAATTCCCTATTATCTATTTTTAAATGTACAAAAACTATTGTTGACTGTAGTAACCCTGTTCTGCTATTAAATAGTAGTTCTTAGTTATTCTATCTAACTATATTTTGGTGACTATTTACCATCCCCACTACACCCTACTACCCATCCTAGCCTCTGGTAACTATTGTTCTACTCTATATCTGAGTGAATTCCATAGTTTTAATTTTTACCTCCCACAAATAAGTAAGAACATGAGAAGTTTGTCTTTTTGTGCCTGGCTTATTTTATTAACATAATGACTTCCAGTTCCATCCATGTTGTTGCAAATGACAGGAACTCATTCTTTGTTAGGGCTAAATAGTACTCAATTGTGTATACATACTACATTCCTTTTATTCATTCTTTTGCTGATGGACACTTTTGCTGCCCCAAAATCTTGGTTATTGTGAAGACTGCTGCAATAAACATGGGAGTAAAGATATCTCTTCAATATACCAGTGTCCCTTCTTTTGGGTTTACACTCACCAATGGGATTGCTGGATCATGTGATAGCTTTTTTTTTTTTAGTTTTTTGGGACACTTCTGAACTGTTCTCCACAGTGGTTGTGATAATTTACATTTCCAGCAACAGCATACAAGGGTTTCTCTTTCTCCACACTCTCACCATCATTTGTTATTGCCTATCTTTTGGATATAAACCATTTTAACTTGAGTGAGATGATATCTCATTGATGTTTTGATTTGCATTTCTCTGATGATCAAAGATGTTGTGCACCTCTTCATGTATCTGTTTCCTATTTGTGTCTTCTGTTGAAAAAATATGTATTAAGATCTTTTGTCTATTTTTAAATCAGATTATTAGATTTTTTCCAACAGAGCTGTTTGAGCTCTTTATACATTCTGGCTATTAATCAGATAGATAGTTTGCAAATATTTTCACCCTTTGTGAAGGTTGTCTCTTAACTGTTGATTGTTTCATTTGCTGTGCAGAAGCTTAGATGTGATTCCCAATTGCCCATTTTTCCTTTGGTTTCCTGTGCTTGCAGGGTATTACTCAAGAAATCTTTGCCCATCCAAACATCCTAGAGAGTTTCCCCAAAGTTTTCTTTTAGTAGTTTCATAGTTTGAGGTCTTAGATTTAAGTCTTTAAGCCATTTTGATCTGTTTTTTGTATATGCAGACAGATAGGAGTCTAGTTTCATTTTGCTTTCCACACGCAATTTATTGAAGAGACTATTCTTTCCCCAATGTATGTTGTTTGCACCTGTGTAAAAAATGAGTTAATTGTAGATGTATGGATGTATTTCTGAGTTGTTTATTTTATTTCAGTGGTCCATGTGTCTGCCTATATCACTCTGTTTTGGTTACTGTGACTCTGCAGTATAATTTTGAGTGTGGTAATGTGATTCCTTCCATTTTGCTTTTTCTGTTCAGGATAGCTTTGGCTATTCTGGGTATTTTGTGGTTCCATATACATTTTAGGGTTTTTTTTTTTCTGTTTATGTGACGAATATCATTGATATTTAATAAGGGTTGCATTGAATACATAGATTGCTTTGGGTAGTATGGACACTTTAACAACATTGATTCTTCCAATGCATGAACATGACATATCTCTTCATTGTCTGTGTGATCTCTTCAGCTTCTTTCAATGTTTTATAACTTTTATTGTATAAATATTTCACTTATTTGGTTAAATTAATTCTTAGGTATTTTATTTTATTTGGGGCTACTGTAAATGGATTGCTTTATTGATTTCTTTTTCAGTTTGCTGTCGGCATATAGAAATGCTACAGATTTTGTGTGCTAATTTTGTATCCTACAACTTTTTTTTATCAGTTCTAATAATTTTCTGTTGGAGTCTTTAGGTTTTTTCTAACAGAAGATTATATCAATTGCAAACAGGGATAATTTGACTTTTTCCTTACCAGTTTGGATGTCCTTTATTTCCTTCTCTTTTCCTATTACTCTAGCTAGTTCAGTGATGAAAGTGTGCATCCTTGTTGTATTCCAGATCTTACAAGAAAGGTTTTCAATTTATCTTCATTTAGTATAATACTAGCTGTGAGTCTGTAGTATATGGCTTTTCTTATGCTGAAGTATGTTTCTTCTTTACCCAATTTTTAGAGGATTGTTATCATAGAGGGATGTTGAATTTTATCAAGTGCTTTCTCGGCAGCAATTGAAATGATCACATGGTTTTTATCCTTCATTTTGTTAATATGATGTATTGCATTGTTTGGTTTGCATATATTGAACTATTCTTGCATCCCTTTATTTATCTTTACATCCTTATGTTTATTATATTTATAATTCTATATTTATGAAGGAAGTTGAATCAATAATTAATACCCTTCAAAAACAGACAGCATCAGGCCCAGATGAGTTCACAGGCGAATTCTACTAGACATTTAAAGAAGAAATTATGCCATTGTTCTATGACTTCTTTTAGAAGATAGAAGCAGTGAAGTTACTCCCTAAGTCATACTCTAAGACCAGCATTGCTCTAATACCAAAACCAGAGAAGAAAATTACAAGAACAGAAAACTACCAGCCAATATCTCTCATGAACACATATGCAAAAATCATTAACAAAATATTAGCAAATTGGATTCAACAATGTGCAAAAGAATTATATACCACACCAAGCAGGATTTATTGCATGTATATGAAGATGATTCAGTGTTAAAAAATCAATTAATGTAATTGACCACATCAGCAGGCTAAAGAAGAAAAATTACAAAAATTACACGCTCATGTGAATAGATGCATTTGACAAAATCCAACATGCAATCTGGTAAAAATGTTCAGCAAATTAGGAATAGAGGGGAACTTCCTCAATTTAATAAAAAATGTACAAAACTCTATTGCTAACATCATACTTAATAGTGCAAAACTAGGATCTTTCCCACCAAGATCAGGAACAAGGCAAGAACGTCCCAGCTCACCACTCTTTTTACCATCATACTGGATGTTCTCACTAAGGCAGTAAGACAACAAAAGGAAACAAGATATAATCATTGGAAAGGAAGAAATAAAACTTTGTTCACAGATGCCATAGTCATTTATGTAGAAGATCAACAAAAACAACAATAACAAACTCCTAGAACTAATAAGCAATTATAACAAGGTTGCAGGATAGAAGGTCAATATACAAAAGCTATTCACTTTCTTATATACTAGCAATGAGTAAGTGGCATTTGAAGTTAAAAACACAATACCATTTACAGTAGCAACCCCAAAATGAACTATATAGGTATAAATTTAAGTAAATGTGCATAAGATCTTTATGAGGAAAACTACAAAATTCTGATGAAAGAAATCCAATAAATAAATAATGGAGAGAGATTTCATGTGCATGGGTAAGAAGGCTCAATATTGTCAAGATGTCAGTCTTTCCCAACTTAGTCTATATATTCAACAAAATCTTAATTGAAATCCAAAGTTGTTCTGTGGATATTGATAAACTGTTTCTTTTTTTTAACTTAAAAAATCTGTTTTATTGAGGTGTAATTTATATACTATAAAATGTACCCATGTAAGTATACAGTTGGATGAGTTTTTCTTTTTACTGTCATAATCGTTGCAAAAGTTGGATATGTTTTTTGGAAATACAAATTTTGTGACTATATTATATGGGTCTATGTTTGGCCTCTGAATCGATAAAGGCAATACAATGGAAGTCAAGATAGTTTTTTCACCAAATGGTACTATAACAACTGGGCATGCACATGCAAAATAACAATAATCTAGACATAGACCTCATACTCTTCACAAGAAATAACTCAAAATGGATCACATACACAAATGTAAAATGCAAAAGTATATATTCCTAGATCATCAGAGAAAATCCAGATGATCTTGAGTTTGGCAATAACATTTTAGATATAACATCAAAAGCACAATACATAAAAGAATAAATTGAAAATCTGTACTTGATTTAAATTAAAAACTCCGTGGCTGGGCACGGTGGCTCATGCCTGTAATCCCAGCACTTTGGGAGGCCGAGGTGGGTGGATCACCTGAGGTCGAGAGTTCGAGACCAGCCTGACCGGTATGGAGAAACCCCGTCTCTACTAAAAAATACAAAATTAGCCGGGCGTGGTGGTGCATGCCTGTAATTGCAGCTACTCGGGAGGCTGAGGCAGGAGAATTGCTTGAACCCGAGAGGCGGAGGTTGCCGTGAGTGGCGATTCACGCCATTGCACTCCAGCCTGGGTGACAAACAAGAGCAAAACTCCATCTCAAAAAAAAAAAAAAACAAAAAAAACAAAAAACCAAAAAACCTCCCGTCCAGGCACGGTGGCTCACATCTGTAATCCCAGCACTTTGGGAGGTTGAAGTGGGCAGATCATGAGGTCAGGAGATAGAGACCAGCCTGGCTAACACAGTGAAACCCCATTTCTACTAAAAATACAAAATATTAGCCAGGCGTGATGGCGAGGCCTGTAGTCCCAGCTACTCAGGAGGCTGAGGCAGGAGAATGGCCTGAACCTGGGAGGCGGAGCTTGCAGTGAGCTGAGATGGCGCCACTACACTACAGCTTGGGTGACAGAGCGAGACTCCGTCACAAACAAAACAAAACAAAAAAAGAAAAAAACCTCCTGCTCTGCAAAAGACATTGTCAAGAGAATAAGACAGGCCACAGACTGGGAGAAAATATTTGCAAAATAAGTAAAAGACTGATAAAAGACTGTTGTCCAACATACACAATGTACTCTGAACAATAAAAAAGAAATTATTTATTTAGAAAGAAGCCTAAGACCTGAACAGACACCTCAACAAGGAAGATATGTAGACGGAAAAAAGTACATGATAATATGCTCCACGTAACAATGCATCACAGAATTACAAATTAAAACAACAACGTGATGCCACTACATACCTATTAGAATGGCCAAATCCAAAACACTGACACCACCAAATGCTGGGTAGGATATGGACCAACAGAAAGTCTAATTCAATAGTGGGGGTAATGCAAAATAGTACAGCTACTTTCTACTTTCAAAGACAGTTTGGTAGTTTCTTAAAAAACTAAACTTACTCTTAGCATATGATCTAGCAATTGTGCTCCTTGGTATTAACACTTAGGTCCACATAGAAACCTGCATCTAGATGTTTATAGCAGCTGTATCCATAATTATAAATTATAATAGACATATGACATACTATATACATACGGTATCTTTGTTCAACTTTTAAACTTTGTACAACTGAAATAACACAGTATTTATTTCTTCCATAAGTTGTTTTTGTCAACATTATGCTTCAGAGATTACCCTTTTTAATGTATATGTAGGCCTACTTATTTCCACTTCACATAGCATGGATTGCATTCATACAAATTCATTAATTTTTGATAGACATTTAGATGGCTTCCAATCTAAATGTGAAAATAAACTACTGTTATGAACACTATTACATGTGTACACAGGTGGATGCGTGACAAAGCAAGGATAAATGCAGAGAGGTAAATTGCAGAATCATAACATATGCTCATTTTAAACGGCTAAATGCTGCCATATTTTTCTGTTTAAGATTGGCCATTGTCCTGTGTAAGAGTGAACTGTTGTGGGAAGTCAGGGACCCCAAACAGAGGGACCGGCTGAAGCCGCAGCAGAAAAACATAAATTGTGAAGATTTCATGGACATTTATTAGTTCCCCCAAATTACTACTTTTATAATTTCTTACGCCTGTCTTTACTGCAATCTCTGAACATAAACTGTGAAGATTTCATGGACACTTATCACTCTTCCAATCAATACCCTTGTGATTTCCTATGCCTGTCTTTACTTCAATCTCTTAATCCCGTCATCTTCTTCGTAAACTGAGGAGGATATATGTTGCCTCAGGACCCCGTGATGATTGCGTTAACTGTATAAATTGTTTGTAGAGCATGTGTGTTTGAACAATATGAAATCTGAGCATCTTGAAAAAACAACAGGATAACAGCGATGTTCAGGGAACAAGGGAGGTAACCTTGAACTGGCTGCCAGTGAACTGGACGGAACAGAGCCATATTTCTCTTCTTTCAAAAGCAAATAGGAGAAATATCCCTGAATTCTTTTTCTCAGCAAGGAACATCCCTGAGAAAGAGAATGTACCCTGAGGGTGGGTCTATGAACGGCCCCCTCCCAGGCATCTGTCTTTTATGGTCGACGCCGAAGAGATGAAATAACACCCCCCCCCCCCCCCCCCCCCCCACCCCCGTCTCCTGTAGCGCTCCCAGGCTTATTAGGGCGTGGAAATTCCCGCCTAATAAATTTTGGTGAGACAGGTTGTCTGCTCTCAAACCCTGTCTCCTGATAAAATGTTATCAATACAATGCATGCCCGAAACTTCATTAGCAATTTTAATTTCGCCCTATACTGTGGTCCTGTGATCTCGCCCTGCCTCCACTTGCTTTGTGATATTTTATTATCTTGGGAAGTATGTGATCTCTGTGACCCACACCCTATTCATGCACTCCCTCTCCTTTCGAAAATTGCTAATAAAAACTTGCCGGTTTTACAGCTGGGGGAACATCACGGAACCTGCCCACGTGTGATGTCTCCCTCTGACACCCAGCTTTAAATCTCTCTCTCTTTAAACCAGCCCAGATGCATAGGAAATAGAAAAGAACCCACGTTGACCATCGGGAGCAGGTTCTCCCCATAGTGAACAACATGCCACGTTTGGACAATAACAATACTACCAAGTTTGATCTCTTACCACATTGTTGCTAATTTTATGAGATTTTTAAAGGACCCGCTTTGTTCTTTATTGATCTTTTCTATTATATTTTTGATTTTTAATTATTTTCTGCTCTTACATGTACCTCTAATATCCTTATTGTTGTCTTTTAAGATAGTTTTCATCTTCTAACACAAAATATAATTTATTTTTCCTTACATTTATATTCTGAATTGCTCTGCTAGAATTTAACTTCAATAGGGCAGAAATTCTTGCCTGTTCTGTTCATATATTAATTCCAAACCCCAGAACAGAGTAGGCACAAACAAATATTTGTTAATTAAACGTAAATCTGTTAATCTTTTATTCTAACATTTTAGTCTTGTTAGCCTTTAAAAATTTTTAAACTGGGTGCTCAGCTCATTTATTTCAGCCTTTCTTCTTTTCTACTATAAATATTAAATGGTATATTTTTTCCTAAATGTCATTTAATGTGTTATTTCTAAGTATTATTTGCCATGAAAAAGAAATCTGTATTATGTACTTTGGTTCTACATAAATTACCCATTTACTTAATTATTTTAAAAACTGCTCACTAATCCTTGTAAGAATTAAAGAATTTCATTTGAATTCGCGAGATTGTGTTTTTAAAAAATTTCTTCCGTTCTTTTTTTATTTATTGCCTCACATGTTCAATAATGAAGATGTTTACCTCATCAACTCTGTTATCTTGATATACAATTTCTTACTGCAAAAGCAAAACAAATTCTTCTGTCCCTTTAATTACTCATTTTTCAAGTAACGTGTTGTTTTAATAACTGTTTTAACTATTAACACTTGAGCTTTTCTGCCTTTCTTTTTGAGTATTAAGGAATCATAGATTTTCACTGATTCAGTGTGTTTTAGTAGGCTTCAATCATTTCTTTTGATGCTCAACTTATTTCAACTTTGGGCCATGATAGAGCCTTCATAGTGGCTCCTACATCCTTTCAGTGTGACTCAAGACTTTGTACATGTTTTCAGACTTTCAAGCATAAAACTATACCCTACACTCCCCTTGTTTCTTCCTTGCACCTCACCTAGATTGGGCATTTCTCCAGGGAAGAGCCCTGGCACATTTTAGTGAGGAATCGTATCAGACAACAAAACTGGAGTGCTCATTGCTATACTAGAGCAACATTGTTTCCGAGCCATTTCAGTGGACAGGGATCACACGACATACACATAGACACACACACACACACACACACATACACACACATACACACAGACACACACACACCCTACATTCTATACAATTATTTTTAATCATGAGCGCAATTTGACATTTTCAGTTTAATTTCAATAACACTGTATTTACCTTTATTTTCTTTGATCTTATAACTGTCATTTCTCTTACACTGAAAATCTTTATTAAATCATTGATGTGATTACTTATTGTTTTAACCCTCAATACAAGGAAAATCATTTTAAAATACCAAACTGATATAAATACATTAGTAAATACTGTTTTGGTGCCCTGTTTTCATACCCTTGACAAAGCCAATGTGCCCTCTCATCAGCTCCTGTAGTGATTGGCTTCTGATTTGTCCAGGGCAACCCTTACTGCGTAGGAGTTAGCTCCTGCTCCCATCCCTGACAGCAGGCCACAGCTGACTGACATAAAAGTACAAAATGCTAGCCCCCGAAACCACTAAAGCCAGCATCCTTTGGTGGTGAGGAGGAGATCACTGAGTCATGGTTTAAGATCCAGAGCCCTCCACTGAAGGTCAGATGAAGGACAGACTACCTGAGATCAGATCCATTTTCTTTTCGTCACTCCCTCATATATGTGTTAGTGCTTCTGCCATCTAATTTTTTGCTCTCTATTGTGATTTTTAATGCTTTTTTCTTTGTTCCTGATATTATCATTATATTTAAATTTTTTCATTTATTCTCTACTACTTCAAAATAATATCCTCATTTCTACTTTTATTCTATTAAAACTTCACCCTAAACTTTTACCACCCATGTTTACATTTAAAATTAATAATTATTGCTACCCTCCACCTAAACAATACTAAAACCTCACCTTCCTTCCATCTTGCATGGTGAGCAATGTTTAATTCCACCCTGTTTTTTTCCTCATAAGTTAGGCATTATTGTTGTCTTGTATAAGTAATATTTATGGGAATTTGCCTATCTTCTAGAACCTTCTTTCTTCCTGAAATACATTTAGGAAGTTCCATTGGTGGTAAACAGTCTAGATTTTATGTGTCTGAAATGCTTTTGTTTCATCATCATTTTAAATAGAAGTTTAACCATATATATATATATTTCATAAATATGTATATATATTTCTGAGTTAAATCAGCAAGAGAGTAATAGGTTCTTGCTTCCATTGTTGCTGTTGACAACCACACTTAATCAAACATTCTTTTGTTGACAAGTTTTTGTCTTGACTGCATTTTAATAACTTCTTTTTTTTAATTTCATGTGTTATTATTTTACTGTAATGCTCTGGATGTGAAAATATCTACCATTCATTAAGTTTGAAAATTCTTCAAGAACTTTCTTCTAATACTGCCTCCTACCCATTCTCTTATTCTCACCTCCAAATTCTGATCAGATGTATATCAAACGTTCTCATTCTATTCTCCATGCCTATTGGCCTTTCATATTTTCTGTATATGTGTCTCTTTGTGTTGAATTATGGGTAATCTCTTCAAATATATCTTCCAAATCACTGACTATCTCTTCAATCTCTCTAATCTTTTTAACCTATCTATTGATTTCTTGCTTCAATTATGTTTTTAATCTCTAGAAGTTAAACATACCTGTTTACTTTAATATTCTCTTTCCTTTAGTGATTTTTCATCCCAGTTTTTATTTTTATGAACATTTTATGGGCTGAGTATAGTGGTTCACACCTGCAATCCCATCACTTTGGGAAGCCAGTGCAAAAGGGCTGCTTGAGCCCAGGAGTTCAAGACCAACCTGGACGACATAGTGAGACTTCGTCTCTACAAAAGCCTTAAAAAATTAGCCAAGTGTGGTGGTGCACACCTGTAGTGTCAGCTATTCGTAGGCTGAGGTGGGAAGATCACCTGAGCCCAGGAGGTAAAGGTTGCAGTGAGCCGAGACTGAGCCTCTGCACTCCAACCTGGGTGACAGAGGGAGTCCCTGTCTCAAAAAACAAATAAACAAATAAACTTTTTATGTAATAATTCTAAAATCTACAGTTGCTGATTCTTAAATTGTGTTTACATATTTCCTGTTGACTCTTTTTCATATAATTTTTTTCCTTTTGTGTTTGGCAAATTTTTACTATGGGAGATTATTATAACTATTTAGTCTTAATCTTTGGAAAACCTGAGGGATCTAGTTTTAAGATAAATTACTTTAGAAAGGAATGTTTGAAATTCTCCCCCTCTCCCAGCCCCATAAGTCAGGGACAATGCTTAAACTCATTCAGAATTCCCTTTCTTATGGTAAATTTCTTCTCAGGGAATTTTACCTTTTCCTGAAATCTTAGCTCAATTTGAATACTCCAAGAGGAATAAAAAAAACCAAGAGAGAATACAGTCATGGAAAAAAGAATGTTTTGAAAAAAAGTCAGGGGTTAGCAATGTCAGGAGTGGGAGCTGCAAGTTAGTTTTGCCTGCTATCTGCCATTTTTTCCTGCCAAACTCTCAAAATTTCCCTTGTTTGATGAGAGGAATGAGCAAAAGCATTGTCATGGTGGAGAAGGACCCTGGTGAAGCTTTCCTGGATGTTTCTCTGTTAAAGCTTTGACTAACTTTCTCATATCACTTTTATAATAAGCAGATACTATTGTTCTTTGGCTCTCCAGAAAGTCAACAAGCAAAATGCCTTGAGCACCCTGAAAACCTGTTGCCGTGACCTTTACTCTTGACTGGTCCACTTTGGCTTTCACTGGACCACTTCCACCTCTTGTCAGTCATTGCTTTGATTGTGCTTTGTCTTTAGAATTACACTGGTAAAGCCATATTTTATCTCCTGTGACAATTCTTCAAGGAAATGCTTCAGGATCTTGACCACACTTGTTTAAAATTTCCAATAAAAGCCCTGCTCTTGTCTGCAGCTGATATGAGTGCAATGGTTTTGGCACCCATCAAATGGAAAATATGCTCAACTTTAATTTTTCAGTCAGAATTGTGTAAGCAGAACCAATTGAGATATCTATGGTGTTGGCTATTGTATGTGCTGTTAATCATCAACCCTCTTCAATTAGGGCACAAACAAGATAATGTTTTTCCTTACAAATTGATGTGAATGATCTGCTGGTATGAACTTCCTCATCAACATTATCTTGTCTCTTCTTAAAATGAGTTATCATTGAGGGGCATATGGATTGGTTCCAAGTCTTTACTATTGTGAATAGTGCTGCAATAAACATATGCGTGCATGTGTCTTTATAGTAGTGATTTATAATCCTTTAGGTATATAACCAGTAATAGTATTTCTAGGTCAAATGGTATTTCTGGTTTTGGATCCTTGAGGAATGGCCACACTGTCTTCCACAGTGGTTGAACTAATTTACACTCCCACCAACAGTGTAAAAGCATTCCTATTTCTCCACATCCTCTTCCAGCATCTGTTGTTTCCTTTTTAATGATCATCATTCTAACTGGTGTGAGATGGTATCTCATTGTGGTTTGCATTTGCATTTCTCTAATGATCAGTGATGATGAGCTTATTTTCATATGTTTGTTGACCACATACATGTCTTCTTTTGGCCAGGCATGATGGCTCACACCTGCAATCCCAGAACTTTGGGAGGCCTAAGAGGGTGGATCACCTGAGATCAGGAGTTCAAGACCAGGCTGGCCAACAGGATGAAACCCCATCTCTACTAAAATACAAAAATTAGCTGGGAACAGTGGCATGTGCCTGTAATCCCAGCTACTTGGGAGGCAGAGGCAGGATAATTGCTTGAACCTAGGAAGCATAGGTTCATGCCACTGCACTCCACACTGGGGCGACAGAATGAGACAATCTATCTCCAAAAAAAAAGTCCTCTTTTGAATAGTGTCTGTCCATATCATATCCTTTGCCCACTTTCTGATGGAGTTGTTTGTTATTTTCTTGTAAGTTTGTTTAAGTTCCTTGTCGATTCTGGATATTTGCCGTTTGTCAGATTGGTAGATTGTAAAAATTTTCTCCCATTCTGTAGGTTGCCTATTCACTCTGATGATAGTTAAGTTTCTTTTGCTGTGCAGAAGCTCTTTAGTTTAATTAGATCCCATTTGTCAGTTTTGGCTTTTGAAATGCCTATCAATGATAAACTGGATAAAGAAAATGTGGCACATATACACCATGGAATACTATGCAGCCATAAAAAAAGGATGAGTTCATGTCCTTTGCAGGGACATGGATGAAGCTGGAAACCATCATTCTCAGCAAACTGACACAGGAACAGAAAACCAAACACCGCATGTTCTCACTCATAAGTGCAGTAGAACAATGAGAACATATGGGCACAGGGAGGGGGACATCACACACCAGGGTCTTTTGAGGGGTGGGGGTTAGGGGAGGGATAGCATTAAGAGAAATACTTAATGTAGATGATGGGTTGATGGGTGCGGCAAACCACCATGGCCCTTGTATACCTATGTAACAAACTTGCACATTCTGCACATGTATCCCAGAACTTAAAGTATAATTAAAATATATCTACATATATGTACAAACTTTTAAAAAATGAATTCTCCATTGGTAAACTGTTGATTTCTTTGGAGCATTGTCCTCATAAACTTTTTGTATAGCATTAATGATTTCAGTATTTTTCCATCCAAGCTTCACCACAAATTTGTTGTTTGTTCTTGTGTTTATTTTACCAGAATTTATGTTGCTCTGATAGGGGCTCTTTTCAAAATGATGTCATAACATTCTCATTGCTTCAAACTAGATCCTGTTCAGACATATTATAACAAGTTAGTATGAGTTTATTTTGGTACAAAAAAAAAAATCGAATCCATGCATAGGCTTTTTTTTTTTTTTTAATAATAGGATTTTCTGTGACCTTTTTAAAGACCCCTCAACCTGTTAAATGGATGGATAAGGCTTCATTGCTCCCTGAAGTGGTCCTATCTGAGGAAAGTAAGCCCAAAATAAAAATAAAAGGATCGATTACCTTTAGCTCTGATTCTAGTCTATAATTAATGGTAAAGAATTGAAAAATTCTAGCAATACCTAGTTGTAAAGATAAGAAAGAGGAGATCAAAATGATCAGTGGCCACTCCTCAATCTATAGGCTGCTCTTTATAGCCAACATCAATGGCAAAAATCCAAATGATTATGATTTGCCCATAAATTGCAGGATAAATTTTTTTAGAAAGCAACAGACATGACAGACACTCCTAATGAAAGCGTAAATACCTTTTAAGCCTATCTGTAAGTGCTGTTTTTAATGTAGAAAAATATCATATAATTTTTTATATATTTGAACTGATTCTAAGCCCTTGTATTACAAACTCCAAACACTTAAACCTATCAATCACTGTATTTGCCCTTTATTATATAGATCCATAATGCTCTATGAAGTGTTTAGTGTTTCAGCAAAAAGAAAATAATTAGAAAAATAAGACATTTACTGTAACTATTCTAATTTATATTCTGAGATGAAGAAGTATTTCAAAAGAAGTTTCAATTGGCATGAATTCTACTACATAAATATAAGATCAAAGCACACTCTGTAAAATTGAACAAAATCTGATTTCTTAAGTTTATATGGGCTTCTCTTTAAGGTCACGTTTTCACTTACAGATAGGCTGGCTTGTGATGGAAACAAAAGTGAAAAGACAAAGAAAGTAGATAGCTATATAAAAATGAATGCAATAACTTTTTGAGCTGCAACTAAGGAGAAAGGCAAAGAAAATGAATATTGTTAGAAGTTAGGAGTCCATTTCTAGAAATAGAAAGGATTACATTTAAATTAAACACATACCCAAAAAAGGAGATTATTAAAAGAGCAAAGAATAATAAGAGAGAGATTAGCTCCTTGATTAATGAGAAATTGTATGGTGGTATACTGTAAAGAAGTGAATATTGATTTTTTTTTTTTTTTTTTTTTAGAACATGAGGTGATTCTAAAACAGCAAGTACACTTTTTTTTTTTTGTCTTTGAGACTGAGTCTCGATCTGTCACTCAGGCTGGAGTGCAGTGGCATGATCTCGGCTCACTGCAAGCTCTGCCTCCCAGCTTCACGCCATTCTCCTGCCTCAACCTCCCCAGCAGTTTGGACTACAGGTGCACGCCGCCACACCCCGCTAATTTTTTGTATTTTTAGTAGAGATGGAGTTTCACCCTGTTAGCCAGGATGGTCTCGATCTCCTGCCCTCATGATCCGCCAGCCTCGGCCTCCCAAAGTGCTGGGATTACAGGTGTGAGCCACCGCACCCAGCCAAAACTACACTTACCATGAATAAATGTGGGCAGGCATATGCACGTACATAGTTAATGAACAATATTTCAAATAATTCTGGGTATCTTTTTTAATTGAAATCTTTGGAGAATATGAGAGCAAGTTTGGAATTCACACTAATGAAATGAAAGAGCTCAAACATTTAATGTTTACTTAAATAGATATTAGGGAAAAGGTAAGCACTATGGAATACATTTCTTTGAAGTCATAACTCTGTGAATATATAAGGTGTACCTCACAAATGGTTATCATGTGCTTTTTCTTTTACTCCTTGTCCACCCTTAAAGCCACCATCTAATGTTCTTACTACCTTGACTCCTAAAGTTTATGAAAAAACAAAAACAAAAACAAAAACACACCAAATCCTCTCCTCTTAGTTTCTTTATGTCCTTGTAATCCAGTTTTTTACTCCCAGTACTTCCTTGGAATTGCATTTTGTAAGGTTCTCTATTGCCCCAATAATAAGAAAATTTAGTAGTCTTTTTTAGGTGTCTTTGGGTCTATGACATTACCAACTGACCTGAAATTCTCTTTTCTATTGTTCTTGAAGTTCTGAACACAGCACTCAATATATGCCATTCTGACATATTGATTGATTTGAGTTAAAGAGGAAGTGGGACAGGGGAGAGGGAGAAAGACAAAAAAAAAAAGAATGACTGAGAGAGAAGAAAGAGAGAGAGGGAAGGAAGGAAGGAAGGAAGGAAGGAAGGAAGGAAGGAAGGAAGGAAGGAAGGAAGGAAGGAAGGAGAAAGAGAGAAAGAGGGAAAGAAAGAAAGAAAGAAAGAAAGAAAGAAAGAAAGAAAGAAAGAAAGAAAGAAAGAAAGAAAGAAAGAAAGAAAGGAAGGAAGGAAGGAAGGAAGGAAGGAAGGAAGGAAGGAAGGAAGGAGAAGAAAGAAAACTGAAGGAGGGAGGAAAAAAGGAAGGAGGGAAGGAAGGAAGGAAAGGAGGAAAGAAAGAAAAGGAAGGAGGGAGGGAGGGAAGGAAGGAAGGAAGGAGAAGGGAAGGAAGGAGAAAGAAAGGGAAAGAAAGAAAGAAAGAAAGAAAGAAAGAAAGAAAGAAAGAAAGAAAGAAAGAAAGAAAGAAAGAAAAGAGAGAGAAAGAAAGAAGAAAGAGGAAAGAGAGAAGAAAAAAGAAAGATGAAAGGAAGGAGGAAAGAAAGAGAGGTAGGGAGGAGGGAAGGAAAGAAGGAGCATGGAAGAAGAAAGAAGAAAAAGGAAAGAAAGAAAGAGAGAGGGAGGGAGGGAGGGAAGGGAAGGAAGGAGAAAGAAAGAGAAAAAGAAAGAAGGAAAGAAAGAAAGAAACAAAGAAAGAAAGAAGAAAAGAAAAAAGAGAAAGAAAGAAGAGGAAAGAAAGAGAGAAGAAAGAAAAAAGAAAGATGAAAGGAAGGAAGAAAGAAAGAGAGGGAGGGAGGAGGGAAGGAAGGAAGGAAGGAAAGAAGGAAGGAAGGGAGGGAGGGAGGAGCAAGAAACAAAAAAGAAAAGGAAAGAAAGAAAGAGAGAAAGAAAGAGAGAAAGAAAGAAAGAAAGAAAGAAAGAAAGAAAGAAAGAAAGAAAGAAAGAAAGAAAGA
>NC_044983.1:61533315-61672127 GCF_008728515.1 Papio anubis
GTACCAGATGGCAGGGATATAAGCATCAAGTAAAAGCAGACAAGGTTCCTGCCCTTGTGGTGCTTGCAATTTGGTTGGAGTGAACATTAATCAAATTATGTAAATAAACACAAAATTGTAACTGTAACAAGTGCAATGAAGCAGAGGTAGGAAATGCCAGCAAACCTGAATCTGACCTAGTTAAGAGGTGAAGGACTTCTTCCAGAATCCCTGAAATGACCCTGAGATGAAGTGTGATGGCCCAAGAATGTGAAGACGGAAGACAGATCGTGCAGACAGAAGAACAGGCGTGAGGGCCAAAGGGTGAGACAAAACCAAGCCAAGCAAGTCTGAGAGACAGAAAGACCAGGGCGGCTCAAGTGCAGGGAGGAGGAGTCAGATGACACTGCAGCCCTGGGGAGTAGAGGCCAGGCCCTATATGGGCCACCTGGGGGTGTCTTGTCTGAATTTCAATCTACTGAACTACTGTAGCAGATTTTGCTTTTTAAAAAGACCATTTTGGTCAAGTATAGGGAGGTGGGTAGGGGCTGGATGGGCAGTCAGGCCACCACTGCAGAAGTCCCGGAGAGAGGTGAAGATAGCTTGGCCTGACTGAAGAAACACTCAGGAGGTGACTGCAGTCCAAGACAAGACAACGTCATCTGATTATCAATGTACACAAATGATCCTAAAATATTTAAAAACAACCAAAATAGTTCAAATAATAATATTATTTTCATTATCTAATCCTCAGTACAAAGAGCTTATTTAAAAGAGAAGTCAGTTCTAGGCTTGTCAAAATGAAGTGTAAATTAAATTTATAGGTGTAAATCCAAATTTTCCTAACTTGAAACCATTCTTAATACATGGCCATAAACTTTTCACTTCTTGCTATGGAACTAACAAGTTATAATACTCCTATTTGCACAAATCCAGATAACATTTTTATTTCTGCCATGAGACTAGCTTTAATATGAGACTGTCAAGGTCTCTGATTACTCTGCCTTCCAATAAGGTTCTAGCAATGAAACTTGAAGGATGCCTAGGCATGAGTCAGAGGAGCACAGTGTATGCATCTTAGGCCAATGCTCAAGGGAAACACTGGCGGTCATCTGTAAGAGGCTGTGCAGCCTGGGCCCCGGGCTTCGAGGTCATTCTCTGCCACTCTGGCCTGGGCTATCCACTCCAAATCAGCCTACTATCTTGATGCTTGGCCCAGTGATGCTACCCTTCCCACCTTCACATTTCTCTTCCAATCAACTGCTCAAAAAGAGTCAAGTTTTGAAAAGCAAATACAAGATGGCTATTTTTGGTACAATACTTAGAAAATCATAATTGAGATGATTTAAAAAGATGCAGTAAGAAAGACAGTTCTAAAAGCTGTCTCACTGAAATGAATTTCTATCTAGATTATTTCTACCATCTCAAAACTCTACTGGGCTTGAAGTTGAAAGCCTAGATTTATTTCCCAGTTTTACTGCCATGAGCAAATCACCACTTCTCTGTGCCTTATTTTCCTCCCCTTCATGGGAGGTAAGTGGTATCCATAAATAGCTAGCTCGTAGTGGACTCCCAACAAATTTTTGTTAAATCAGAATTAAACTCTACTGTATTTAAAACCTAGAAATGAGAATGCCCTAACCACTCTAGCTTCACCTTAACTCAACCTAACTGCAATCACAATGGTCCATGAAGAGAACTTGCACTGTGTTTGCAAGTGCCCCGAGAAACCTTCTCCAATTCTCAGCAGGACGAGGCTCTTGGCTTTCGTTTCTCATGCTAGTTAATAGGTTGGCTCCCTAAAATGGTTCCCCCAGCATCTACTTCCTAATTTCTACTAATGTCTGACACGGTAATACAGAGATAATCAAGACACAATACTCCCCCAGATCAGAAAATTTCATATTAGAACAGAAAAGGCTATTGAGTTTATGCCTAAAGTCATAAAGCTTTCATTGCTAATGACACATTTACATCACTCAAATCTTACAAAAATCTCAGGCAACACAGTTTTTCTTAAAGTAGTAATCTAAACTTTCTCAGTGTCATAAACCTAATGGCTATAAAACTTTTTCTTATTTTGAGATACATTTAGGACTACTTATCTTGGTGATTTATAATTAAATTTTAATAATAATAAAATTTCAATAAGATGAAATAAAACAAATGCTGTTTCAAATTAATATAAAATCTCTTTTACAATAAATATTATGCTTATACCTTAGATAATTCTCCTAAAAGTTTATTCTTCCAGAGTTGGATCATGTAGTTTATCATTCTATAAAGCTACTTCTTTTACACTAATAACAAATGTATTCTTTTACATTAACTGTTTTCGTAGTTGTCTCAAATCCTTAGTGAAACATGGCAAAGTAATACATCAGGTGACTATTCTAGAAAAATTAATGCATAGGATACACTTAAAATTTTCAAAAACAGAATCTGATACTATAAGAAGAAAGTATAAAACTTTTTACCTTTCTGGGGTTTATAAGGCTAATATCAGAAAAGCTGAGTTAAAAGTAGACCTCACTATTTTATGAGTGTGATCAATAGAAAAGAAAATATGACTTTGTTCATTGTTTCTTAGAGAAGTAATCCAAGAGAAAATTTTATCCCTGGGGCTCTCTGCCACTCACAGGACACCTGTCAATCTTGGCAATAGCCTTCAGCTATCCATACAGAGACTCGGCGTGTCCCTCTCTTGCCCAAATTAGGCTAACCTCATCTGCATTGACATCAGTGTCTATAATTTTGGAATCCCGTGGACAGAAATAGTCTATCACAGAGTTCTTTATACAAATGTAATGTCTGCAGAAAACTATAACCAAATTTATGACAGAAAATATGTGAACACTATAGTAAAAACCCTCCAACTGTGCTCTCATCATTTTGAATTCCAGCCCACTTTAATAACAAGTAATAAATCAGAGTAAGGTTTTGGTTTATTTCTTTTACTAAAAACGAAGGCTTTTTATTCTTCAAATGGTATGAATTTTAAGTGACACGAAACTAAGAAAAAAGCTTCCATAACTATCAAAAACTTATTTAAAAGCTATGGTACTATGGGAGTTTTGCCATTCAATTAAGACCTTTCTGTAATACTGACTTAGAGCTCTGAACTTTTTGTCATGTAGTATTTGAATATTTGATGAAAATGGCATGTGATTCCTCCTAGTATAAAGAAGTAAAAAAAACCAAAAACTTTGACACTTTACCAATAATTCAAGGCTTCAGGTCCCAGAAAACATCATCTTATGATACTAAAAGCACTTAAAAAGTCTCTGGTGACATTCTTAAGAACCAAACAGACAAACAGAGCCCCATGCTACAATTAGGCACACTCCTAGCTGAACAAACACACCCAGGGATAATGTATTTGGGCGGAAATACTTTCCCACCCAATTCTTCAAACTAGTGGAAGAATTCTAGAAGTAACCAACAGGACTCTTCATTGGATCTTGTCTTGTTCCACAGTTTATTTACTGGCGTGTAGATCAGAAAAACACATAGCAAATCTGCATATAAAACAAAAGGTATATCAGCATGCTGAATTACAAAATTAAAAAAAAAATTAAAGGTATGTCAGTATGCTGAATTTCAAAAATTTTAAAAAATTGTCTGCATTTGATATAAAATAAATTGCATACCTATAAAACAATGAAAATAAGTTTTAAAAGTTTTCTTAAAGGCTAAGATGTTTAAATTCTAAATTAATGAGAGATAATAAGTGAAGACAATCTTAGGAGAGACAATGAGATCAGGTACGTTTCCAAATCAAGGATGTTCCACTATCAATACAGGTCACATAAGAAGAATGAATTCAGTTCTGAATACCACTGCAGATGATACATGATTACATGACATATTTTAATGTCGACAGGGATACAATACAAGGAATAGTTTTACAACTGAAGCTTCAGGCAAAGAAACATAAACAAGGACAGAATAGGTGTTAAACTGTTGTAACATAAAATAACCTAAGGAGAAGTTTAACTTTATTTTGGGAAATTACATAAGGCAGAAGTAGGACCATGGGCACAAGTTTGTTAAAAACAGAATTTGACTCTTACTTCCTAAGAACTTTCTAGAGTTTATTACAACTTTCTACAATTAAAATCATGTAAGTATCTGCCTCAAACTAGTCTCTGTTCAGGGGCTTTTCGGCTAGGCTTGAACAAATGACTTTCAAGGTCTCTGCCAGTTCTAAGGCTCTACAGTACTATAACTGACAGCTCATAAGTGCTTATAGGCCAACAGTTTTAATTTTAAATTTTAAACTTAAGGCAAACTTGAACCAAATCATGACAAATTTTTGTGCTAGTCATCTGAAAATGCTATCACTCACAACTCTGTGAAATGAAAAATGGAAACATTATTTTTCCATAGACAAAAGATAAATAAGATTAGCACATCATGGATGTATCTTATTCAATTTAATAATGAAAGAAGTCTTTCTAAGAAAGCTACTGTTATCAAAGTCTCCTCAATGGGACAGTGCGCCCACCACCACACCCCAAAAGACCAGGCCACATTAACTTCCTCAAAACTACTATGGCAACTAAGTGGTTACAATGTTTATCTTGAAAGATACTTTTTTTAATGAGACTGATTTGTAGGTGAGGGAAAATAAAAAACTTCACCTATAAGTAGTATTATAAACAGACCAATACTTGTAGGCAAATATAAATTATAACATAGACATTAAGGAGAAAAACACCAATCTTGGCAGAAATAGGATACATTTTAAAAGAAGGCTTCTGAATAAAAGAATGACAACTGTCCATAATTGCCTCCCTCTCCAAACCAGCGTAGAAGTCCAAAAATTTTCTGAAGTATACTTGAGGCACTTTGAATTGAATAGTACTTCTTCATCTCCACATGTAACACTGCAAAAGGGAGACACACACACAGAGATTGAGATCTTCACTGTGTTAGGCACAAGGGAAATAATGTGAACGAGGCACAGTCCTTGTCCTTACACAGCTTAGGTTTTCGTAGGGGCTACAAACAATCAGCATAACAACAAGTAATTACAATTACATGTAAATCCAGAGTACTGTAAGTACCAAGTAGGACAATTAACCCAGGATCTGGTAACATCAAAGAAGACTACCAGGAAAAATGCCACAATGTAATTTCATCCTTAAAAATGATGAATAAGAGCTTGTTAGGTACAGGCAGTGGGGAAAAGCGCCCCAGGCAGAAAAAGCAACATGTGCAAATTATCAGAGGTGAGCTAAATCTTAGCCAATGAAAAACATAAACAAGGTTCAATAAATTATACGGTAACTGGTACTGGACTAGCTCTTCCATTATATAAACAACTAAAAAGTTAAGTTTTCAATATGAGATACATGAAATATTGTTTTCAGATGTTAGACAGCAAGTACTGCAGGACTTTGATCCCTGAGAGAATGGAAAAAACCAAGGTAAGCCCTAACATTGCCCAGGCTCCTTCCTATAGGCAGTGGCCCAACCTGAAAGCAAGGCAGAGCAATCCTGCAGAGCGCAGAGGTCTCACAAAGCTAAGAATACAGAGACTGCAGCTCAGGGAGGCTGAGGTACCTGGAATTTGTAGGGCTGAATGCCAGAGAGGAGGGAGCAGTGAGAACAAGGAGCTCCAGAAGTCTGAGGGTGGATCCCCTTCAATCTTTGGCTCAATACTAAGCTGAGTATGTGCAGGATGAGACTCCATGAGGCCAGAAAAGTAATAACTACCAGGGAAAGAGCAACTACAGGAGAGTTCAGAGTCCCAACGAACCACAGAGAAGAGACCTCAGGGAATATCTGGGACAGTCCATGGAGATTCCAGAAATGCCCTACCTTAGGAGGTACTGACAAGTGAAAATGTGCTAGCAGCCCTCACTCTTTCAGCGCCTCCTCAGTCTCTGGTCTTGGCGTCCACTCTGGCAGGGCTTGAGGATCCCTGCAGCCCGCCAAGGCACCGTGGGATCCCCTCTCTGGGCTGGCTGAGGCCAGAGCCTCCTCCCTCTGCTTGCCGGGAGGTGTGGAGGGAGAGGCAGGGGCGGGAACCGGGGCTGTGCGCTGCTCTGGCGGGCTAGTGTGAGTTCCAGCGGGCGCCAGCGCGCTCTCGGCTGGCCCCGCACACGGAGTGGCTGGCCGGCACCGGCCCAGGGCGGTGAGGGGCTTAGCACCCAGGCCAGCAGCTGCGGCGGTTGTGCCGGGTCCCACAGCAGTGCCAGCCTGCGGCGCTGCACTCAAATTCTGGCCAGGTTTGGCTGCCTCCCGGCGGGGCAGGGCTCTGGACCTATAGCCCGCTGTTTCTGAGCTCCTCCCCCTGCGGTGGGCTCCCGCTGGGTCCAAGCCTACCGGACAAGTGCCGCCCCCTGCTCCATGGCGCCGGGTCCCATCCACAGCCCAGGGGCTGAAGAGTGCAGGCACAGCTTGGGACTGGCCGGCAGCTCCGCCTGCAGCCCTGGTGCAGGATCCACTGGGTGAAGCCAGCTGGGCTCCTGAACTGGATGGGGACTTGGAGAACTTTTATATCTAGCAGGAGGATCATATGTGCACCGATCAGCACTCTGTGTCTAGCTCAGAGTTTGTGTATACACTAATGGGTACTCTGTATCTAGCTAACCTAGTGGAGACTTGGAGGACTAGCACTCTGTGACTCTGTGTCTAGCTCAAGGACTGTAAATACACCAATCAGCACTCTGTCTAGCTCAGGGTTTGTGAATACACCAATTGGTACTCTGTATCTAGCTAACCTAGAGGAGACTTGGAGGACTAGCACCCTGTGACTGGCTGTCTAGCTCAAGGATTGTAAATGCACCAATCAGCACTCTGTGTCTAGCTCAAGGTTTGTAAATACACCAATCAGTACTCTGTGTCTAGCTCAAGGTTTATAAACGCACCAATTGGTACTCTGTATCTAGCTAACTAGCACTCTGTGACTCTGTGTCTAGCTCAAGGATTGCAAACATACCAATCGGCACTCTGTCAAAATGGACCAATCAGCTGTCTGTAAAATGGACCAATCAGCAAGATATGGGTGGGCCCAGATAAGGGAATAAAAGCATGCTGCCCCAGCCAGCCCCAACCTGCTCTGGTGCCCTGCCATACTGTGGAAGCTTTGTTCTTTCACCCTTTGCAATAAATCTTGCTGCTACTCCCTCTTTGGGTCCATGCTGCCTTTATGAGCAGTAACACTGCAAAGGTCTGCAGCTTCACTCCTAAAGCCAGCGAGACCACGAACCCACCGGGAAGAACGAACAACTGCAGACACGCTGCCTTTAAGAGCTGTAACACTCACCACAAAGATCTGCAGCTTCACTCCTGACAGCGAGACCACGAACCCACCAGAAGAAAGAAGCTCTAGACACATCTGAACGTCTGAAGGAACAAGCTCTGGACACCCCATCTTTAAGAACTGTAACACTCACCACGAGGGTCTGCGGCTTCATTCTTGAAGTCAGTGAGACCAAGAACCCACCATTTCCGGACACAGTACTAGGCCATCAGTGTAGAAAGCTGTACTGGAAACACTAACGAAACTTAAAATAAGCGTAAAGGGATCAGGTGGATCTGCAAGTTCCTAAACTGCCTACCAGAACAGTACTTAACATTCTTTAAAAGATGACAAATCAAGAATTACAAATTAGTAGGAAAAATAAAAAAGTCACCTCAAAATTGGGGTGGAGGGGAGTGTTCAATAAAAACCCAAAAATGATTAAGATAATAGAATTGGTAGACAAAGACTTCTTAAATGTTATGGTAAATATGTCCAAAGACCAGATTTAAAAGAGAACATGTACACAATGAAAGAAAAAAAACTAAAACAATGGATCATCTATAGCTGAAAAATACAGTGTCTATACTAAGAAATTCACAGTTGGGCTTAATAGCAAACAAAACACAATATAAGAAAAGATCAATAGAAATTACCTAACCTGATGCACACAGAGAGAAAAAAAGCCAAAACAAACAAACAAAAACATGAATCTGAACCTGTCAGCCTGCAGGACAACATAAGCAGTGGAGTAATTAGACCCCGAAAAGGAATGTAAAGGAGAGCTAACATACTTGAAGCAATAATAATGAAATATTTTTCTCATTTGATAACAACTATCAATCCATACATCAAAGCAGGTTAAACGAACACCAAACATTAAAAAAACACAAAGAAAACTATAGCTAGATACATGGCAATCAAATGCTGAAAATCCAAAAGCAGACAATGACATTACAAGAAAATAAAACCATAGACCAATATCCCCTATAAACACAGATAAAACAATCATTAAGAAAATATTAGTAAATCAAATCCATTAGCATATAAAAAGGAAATACATTATGAGAAGTGGAGAATCTAGGAATCTAAAGTTGATTTAGCATTCAAAAAACAATAAATGTAATTCAACATTACTAGAATTAAGAAAAATCATACAATCAGTTCAATTGGTAAGAAAAATGCATTTGACAAAATTAGTCATTTATGATAAACAATAAACTAAGAATAAAATAAAACTTCTTCACCATATAAAGGACATCTATTAAAAAAAACCATAGCCATCATTGTACTTAAAATAAGACTAAATACTTTTGCCCTAAGATTACAACCAAAGTAATTGCTCTACCACTTCAACGTGGTATTGAAAGTCAAAGCCAATAAATACATTAAGGCCACAAAAAGAAAAAGCATAAGGCACATAAATTAGAAACAAAGAAAAAACTGTCTTTTGTGCAGACAACATGACTGTCTATGTAGAAAATCCTAAAGACCCTACAAAAGAGCTACTAGAACTAATAAAAATTAGTATGCTCAATAGACACAAGGTTGATATAAAAAAAAATCAACTATTTCTACATATTAGTAAAAAATGATTGGAAAATGAAATTTTTAAAATACCATTTGCAATCAAAACCATAAAGATAAAATACTTAAAGATAAAATTAATAGGATATATGCATGATCCACACAATGAAAACCATAAAACACAGTATGGGGTTGAATTGTATCTCCCCAAAAGATATGTCAAAGTCCTAACCCCCAGGTGCCTGTAAATGTGACCTCATTTGGAAACAGGGTTTTTGCAAATGTAATCAAGTTAAGATGAGGGCATACCGGGTTAGTGTGGGCTTTAAATCCAATGACTGGTGTCCCTCTAAGAACAGTGAAATTTGGACAGACACACAAACGCACGGGGGAGAAGGCCATGTAAAGACAGAGACAAAGATTGGAGTGATTTATTTATAAGCCAAAGAACACCGAGGATTGCTATCAACCACTAAAAAGAAGCTAGAAGAGACAACTGCCTCCTGGGAGCAAGGCCTTGCTGACAACTTGATTTCAGACTTCCAGCCTCCAGAAGTGTGAGACAGATAATTTCTGTTGTTTTAAGCCACCTAGGTTTTGATACTTTGTTTTAACAGCCCTAGTTACCAATACATGTGTTTACAGATTGGAAGACTCAATATTGTCAATTTTCCCTTAATTGTTCCATAAATTCAATGCCGTCTCAAAATCCCAGCAGACTTTTTTTAGAAATTTGATGCTCAACAAAGACACCAAAGTCATTCAGGGGAAAGTATATACATGACACTGGAAAAACTATATAAATATTTTTAGATGAATAAAATAAAATTTAAAATGAATCTAACACTCAATCTCATGCCATACACAAAATTAAAAATGAATTATGTATTTAAACATAAAGACTAAAATAATAAAATTTCTAAGAAAATGTATGAGAATATATCCGTAATCTAGGGTTAAGTAAAGATTTATAGACACAAGAACACTAATCACAAAAGAAAAAAAAATGTGTTAACTGGAATTCACTAAAACTAAAAACCTCTGTTCTTCAAAACACAGTGTTAAGATATAAAAAGGCACAGACTCAAAGAAAATATCTGTAGTATGTAAGTCTGATAAAGAACTTGTACCAAAAAAAGGCAGAAAAAAGAATTAGTATCCAGAAATTTTTTGAGATGGAGTCTCACTCTGTCGCCCAGGCTGGAGTGTAGTGCAGTGGCATAATCTCGGCTCACTGCAACCTCCGCCTCCCGGGTTCAAGCAATTCTCCTGTCTCAGCCTCCCAAGCAGCTAGGACTAAAGGCATGCACCACCATCCCAGGCTAATTTTTGTATTTTTACTAGAGATGAGGTTTCACCATGTTGGTCAGGCTGCTCTCGAACTCCTGACCTCAGGTGATCCACCCGCCTCGGCCTCCCAAAGTGCTGGGATTACAGGCGTGAGCCACCTTGCTGCCTGGCCATATTTAAAAACTCAAAACTTAATAAGACAACCCAATTTAAAAATACAAGCTAAATATTTAAACAGACAAGTCACAATAGAAGATATACATATAGCCAATATGCATATGGATGCTCAACATGTTTATTCATCAGATAAATGCAAACTAATGTAACTACAAGATACTATTACCCACAAGAATGGCTAAAATTGAAAACTGACAATATCTAGCGTTGACAATGATGTTGAGCAATTAGAACGCTCATGCAAATTAAAATGTGTATCTGAAAAACAACTTGAACACAAATGTCCATACCAGTTTTATTCCTAAAAGTCAAAGCTGGTAACAACATAAGCATTCATCAACTGATGAATGGATAAGTAAACTGTGGCATATCCATACAACAGAATATTACTCAGTAATAAGATAGGGCAAACTACTAATACATGCAATGAAATAAATAAATATCAGAAACACTGAGCTAAGTGAAAGAAGCCAGGGAAAAAGAAAGTATGCTCTATGATTCCATTTATATGAAGTTCTAACAGGCAAAACTAATCAATAGTGATAGAAGTCAGATCAGTGGTTGCCATAGGGGGAACCTATGGCAAAGGGCCCCAAAAGAACTTTTTGGAGTAACTAAAGAGTACAATATCTTGATTGGAGTACTAGTTGCATGAGTGTACCTGCTTGTCAAAATTAATCAAACTGTGTGTCAATTATCCCTCAAAAAATGGAATTTCAGAAAGAGGAGCAAAATCCATCCCATCCCCACCTCCCAGAGGAAATTTAGCATAATTACTAATAGAATTTAAAGTTAAATTGGAAGCAACAAGAGGGTTGAGACCACAGGAGTAACCAAAACTGTCAACGATAATAAGGAATTTGAATTGCATGCAAAGACAAAAGGAAGTCACCGAGAGGTTTCATCCAGGAGATTAACACACATTTTAGAAAAAATACTCTAGGTCCCAGAGTGGAATGGATTAACACAGTGGAAGGCTTCACTCTTCAGGGAGATCTGTAAGAAAGCTATTGCCTTAATCCAGAAGAGAAGATGGTCTAGACTAGGGTAGTAGACAGGAGAATAGAGAAATGTGATGGGATTTAAGAGGTTGATTTGTTTTAAAACGTCAGGAGAGGTTAAGTGTTTGGATACTACAGACAACTAAGTGGAAATGTTCACTCGTGGCTGGGTATGGGTCTCAAGGCCTTGAAAGAGAGCTGGGCTAGAGAGAGGGACTGGGAGTAATCTTCTACCAATCAAGACTGGTAAGTAGGATTACCCAAGGAGAGAAGTGAAGATAGCTAAAACCAAAACCTTTAGGCTCACAGACAGAAAAGGACTAGGAGGGCCAAAGGCCAAAACTCACAAATGGTAACTATTTAAACTAAATAGCAGCCCCCAAAGATAGCTGTTTTTTGAGACAGAGCAGGGACTCCCTTTTTTAGGGACTCACAAAGGAAAATCCTTAAGTTCCTTCCATGGAAATTCTAGGCATCTAGCTAGCCCCAGAGGTAGCTACTTAACCAGAACAAGAAGGTAACAGTAGCCTAAAACAATATCCAAAGAAGTTAAAGCTCTAGAGATGTTTGCTTTCCCTATAGAAACTAAAAATAACGTCTGAACATACGTCCCTGAATTGTCTTTCAGAGGCTCAGACCCCCACCTAACAGATGAACTGACACTTGGAGTCCAGATAAGGGGACAGTGAAAACTAAACTTTATAACTCACTTTTTGTTCTAAGTTTCTTCCTGCAGCGCTTGGAGAAAGTCACACCCTCTAACCAGTTAACATTTTTCTACTGACCATAAATTTTTAAACAAAGCTTCTCTTCCTTAACTAATGGCAAATCAGAAGATCTTTGAATCTACCTACAACATGTAAGCCCCTGCTTCAAGATATCTCAAATGTTTAAACTTAAACCAATGTGTAATCCCCCTGTATTGATATATTATTTTGCCTGTAGTTTCTGCTTTCCTGAAACTCACCCCTGCATTTAAAAATCCTTGCCTGCAAGTCACTGGGGAGGCCAGGATTTGAGCATTTAGCTGCCTGTCCTCCCTGCTTAGCACTCTGCAGTAAACACCTATTGCTATGTTCCTCTGTGTGGGTATTTAGTTTTACTGTGCCAGGTGAGTAGGCCCCAGTTTGGTTCTATAACATTCTCACACACATACATAGCAGAACATTCCTCTCCCTCTCACACCTCAGTAAGGTTAAAACCAGAAAGAAGCCACTTTGAATACAATATAAAAATAAAGTGACAAGAAGGCTCTTGTTCAACAAACATCAAACAGAATCTCCTTTTAGGGCTTAAAGTTTCTTCTGGTGCTAGGCTAGAAAAAGAACATTAGGTTCAAACCCTCTCCATCTCCCCATCTGCTCCTTTAGTACCTTCAGAAGATGAAAGCAAGCTATTGCAGCTAACATCAAAAATTCTTTCATTCAGGTCTAAAACAGACACAGAACAGACACTGACTTAGTAGTCAAAAATACACGATGGCAGAATCAGGTAGAGTCATGCACCCCTTTTGGCCCATCAACTCAGGAGATTGAGGCAGGAGGACCATTTGAGCCCAGAAATTCAGGCCTACGATCGCACCTTTGACTAGCGACCCAACTCCAGCCTGGGCAACACGGTGAGACCCCCAAATTCTACAAAAAAATAAAAATAAAAAAAGACTCCAAAACAAAATCTGTGTTCCTATTATTATTATTAACTGGGTGGAGTGAATGAATCTGTTTAGCAAAGTCTCTAAGAATACTTCCATTTCCAACAATGGACTAGTTTAGAGACCCAACTCTACCACTGAAAACAACTAAAAATGCTGGGAAATACTGAAAATATCTTCTGAAATGAATCCACAAACAGTTAAGAAAATAATTATTCTGGCAAAAACAGTAAAAGAAGGAATGCAACAAGTAATGAAGCTGGCTTTCAACTCAAGGTCAAATTAAAGTGGGTGAGCCTGAGTTTTAAGATTTTCACAACCTCATGGGTCAATGGAACAAAAACCGACGAAGCCAAGGATCTGGCCAAAGTATACAGCACCTCCCAGTAACTCTCACTAATGGAATACAATAAGCAATAATTACATTCTACACTCATTTTAAAAAATAGCTTGAATCAAAAATAAAGAGAAAGAAATAATAGCTTGAGTCAAATCATGTGCAATTTGATAACCATCAGCTAGGAGAACATGATACAAATTTATGCAGGCTGGCAAAAAGATAGTCATCTCTTGGATTTGTTACCTATTTTGATGAGCTTAATTGCAAAGGCAATTAAGACTAACAGCAATGCAACTTAAGGAACTCTAACTAGAACAGCGTATAAAAAGCGTTTAGTAAGGTTCAGAAAAAAACTATTTTCTCTTAACACCATTTGTTTACATTTAATAAAGTAAGAGAACACGAAGCCTTCTGTATTTAGCATATGTAATTATAACACTTTGTTTAAAATAGAAGAGACAAAAAATTAAGAAGGCAAAAATAACTTAATTTGCATTGAAGTACATGATACTTCTTGTTCAAAAGAAATTCATTTATGATCAACACTCTACAAAGAAATTTAAAAGTTAAGCCATATCATCTAACATCAACAAAACTTTCTCATTAAGAAAATACTTTGTTCACAGGCACAGAAAGTAGAATAGAGGTTACCAGAGGCTGGGGAGACAGGGAATAGCAAGTTATTGTTTAAGGGGTACAGAATTTCTGTTTGGGATGATGAAAAAGTTCAGGAAGCAGATAATGGTGATCACTGCACAACACTGTGATTGTACTTAATGCTACCAAAGTTACGCACTTCAAAATCGTTAAAATGGCAAGTTTATGTTAAGCATATTTTACCACAATGAAAAAAAAAAAAAGAAAAAATATTTTCATGTAATTCATTGAAGTTAGGAATTCTCTCTAGTCTGAAATTCATGCAAACAAATATGCTCTTAAAATTGGACCAGGGGAGCACAGGCTTTTGTTCATCTGATCACTGATTCAAATCCAGTGTTGACTCTTCCTAACTTCAGAGTCTTCATACAAGTTATATTCTAAACCTCAGTTTTCTCCAACAGGATAATGGGAAGGTACTTGCACACAGTTGTCATAAGGATTAAAACAGATACTGATGGTATTCATAAAGATAATCCAGGAAAATAAGGTGTTTTTATCCAATTCTCTTGCAAGTCCAAATAAAGTCATCAACTAAAATTTGCAAACCTTAAAATCATCTATCTTTACCTAGTATGATACAGTCTGGATATCTGTCCCTGCCCAATCTCATGTTGAGATGGAATCCCCAATGTTGGAGGTGAAGCCTGGTGGGATGTGTTTGGATCATGGGGTGGATCCCTGATGAAAGGGTCTGGGCCATCCCCTTGTTGATAAGTAAGCATTTTGGGTTCACTCATCTGGTCGTTTAAAAAGTGTGTGGCACCTCCTCCTCCCCACACTCTCACTTGCTCCTGCTTTTGCCACATAATGTGCCTGTTCCCGCTTTGCCTTCTGCCATGATTGAAAGCTCCCTGACGCTTCACCAGAAGCCAAACAGATGCCAGCACCATGCTCCCTATAAAGCTTGCAGAACCGTGAGCCAAGTACACCTCTTTTCTTTATAAATTACTCAGTCTCAGGTATTTATTTGTAGCAAAGCAAGAATAGCCTAACACACAGCGCTCTGATAATATATTCAGGCATATCGATGACTTGATTCAATCTTTAAAATGAGTTCTGCCTCTCTACAGAGCAGACATTACTCAACCTTGTTCCCATTGCTCCCATTTAAATGGCCAGCTTCTCTAAGTTACAGCAAGAGACAGATATGGTACTTTAAAAGGAAATAAATTGAAGATTCATTATCAAGTGAAAGTTTGACCATAGTGCTCCCCTTTTCAAGTTTTGGCTAGCCAGCACTCATGGTACTCAACGTAATAGTCAATTTTCAGTCATCTGCATCAATAATCAGGCGTACATTTAACAATGTTAAACCAGTCAGAAATTTTCCCAAGTGTTTGAGAGTCTAAATCACAAATTTACTTTTAGGAGAGAAGACATGGCCTGCATAGGTGGTGTTTAACCTTTTGAAGAATGACAAACCCCCTTTAATGGCAAAATAGTTTGTACACACCCACAAGACAGGCCTTTTTCTTCTAGTATCCACTGACTGAGAAAAGTACAAAGTAACATAACATTATTGTGAATTTATGTTTAAATGGATTTAACTTATCACAGCAGTATTTATATTTGAAATATGCTTATATATATATGTAAGAGAGTTTTTAAGTTTACTTTTTGAAATACACATGGATTCATGAAGCTCCTGTCAATTCCCAAATCCTCCAGTCTCTCAGCCTCTCGAGAAGCTGAGGTCACAACTGTGTACCATCATGCCCAGCTAATTTTTGAAAATTTTTTTGTAGAGATGGAATCTCCCTATGTTGCCCAGGCTGGTCTGGAACTCCTGGACTCAAGCAATCCTCCTGCCTCAGCCTCCCAAAGTGTTAGGATTACAGGTATAACACTGTGCCCGGCCAAAGCTGAAAGTTTTAATTCACTGTATGTACAGTTAAGAATCACTTGGGTATAGTACAAGCAGTTCACGGCTGATGACTAATATATATTTAAAGAGCCCCTTATTTAGAACCTGGGATACAAACCGGTACCACGGTAGCTTTGCTTATTTGAAGTAATGTTTCAAGTACATTTGATTTTAAAATTATGACTCATGTTCACTGAAAAGTTTCTAAAGTGTTGGGCAGAACACAATTTTCAAAAGTAGTCAAGTAAACATTTAATTGAGCAGCAGAGACTACCCTATATAAAGAAAATGAAATATGGTGCTGTAGAGGTTAAGGCAATTCCATCTTGGATGCTAATCTACCATGTTGACTTCTGATGAACCTGTTCTGGGAAGGCCTCTAAGATTCCAGTTTATCTATCGTTTCCTGTGTAACAGCACGGACTTACCGTCAATCTTGCTCTTAGGTCAAAACAACCTTCACGTTATCGTTTTTCAGTTGTCCTACACATTCCTTCTGAATCACGTACACTCCTTCCCTATGGTGTATAAGCCCTGGTTTGAGGGATAATGGTGCTGCGGATTCACCCTCGTGTCTTGCTGCTGCCTAAGACACAGGCATGGCTTCTGTTGGAAAGTCCCTATCAAATGCTTCTTTCTGAGAAACTGGATATGTTAGCCACTTTCTCAGCTCTCTCAAACTTTGGGCATAGGTTTGCACAGACCTGCCCACCACAGAACAGTCACTTACTGTATTATTATATTTTAAAACTTATATGATTCTTACATCACTGTTTGAGCAAACACTGGTGCAAACTTCTGGAAGGTAATTTGGCCATGTTTATCAAAGACTTAAAGCTGCACCTAGCACTGTAACTAGTTACACTACTTCTAGGAATCTTTAAGAAAACAATGATGGATGAGCATGAAGATTTAGCAACAAAGATTTTCATTACAGCATTGTTTATAATACTGAAAAACTGTAAACACTCTAAATATCCAAAAATAAGGAATGACTGGTTGCCTGATTATAAAAGTAGAAACATGAAATATTTACAATCATTTAAAGTAAATGCTGCAAAACATAAATTTTCAAACTATCTTCCAACTGATAATAATGTAATTCTTGGACGCTTTTAACTATTTTACATTTGTAGTAAAAAAACAATGTACATATTCACTTTGTAAATTCATAAAGACAGAAAGCAGATTATCAGTTGCCATGGGCTGAGGGAGAAGGGAGTGGGGAGTGCCAATGGGTATAGAGTTTATTTTTGAGGTGATAAAAAAGTTCTGGAATTAGAGTAGTAAAGGTTACACAACTTTGTGAATAAACTAAAAACTACTTAATCGTACACTTAAAAGGGTGAATTTTACGGCATGCAAATTTCTTTAAAAATGCACATATTCAAACACTTTAGAATTTTAACTTGGTGGGACTCCTACCAAAATATTAACTTACGTTGCCAGATAAATGTGTTTATATGAATCTTAAATTAGGCTGTCCCTTGGCAGCTCTGTGCATGTATGTGAATGTTTCACACATGTTACTGATTCACAAAGTTTGGGTTCTGCACTGGCCTTCATCCAGGTTGGAGCACATGTCAGAAATTCATTCCTTTTCCATGTGGCTGTCCAGTTATTTTAGCACAATTTGTTGAAAAGGATATTCTTTCCCCCATTGGATGGCCTTGGTACCCTTGTCAAAAATCAGCTGACCACAGACACATTCGTTTATTCTTCTACTCTCAATTCTGTTCCATTGATCTATGTGTCTAAGCTTATGCCAGCACCCCACTGTCTTGATTACCATTGCCCTGTACTAAGTTCTGAAATCAGGAAGTGTGAGTCCTACTTTTTTTCTTTGTTTCAAGATTGTTTGTGCTATTTTGGGTCCCTTGCAATTCCATATACTTTTTCAAATCACTTTGTCAATTTCTATAGTAATCAGCTGGGATTCTGAAAGGGACTATATTGAATCTGTAGATCAATTTGGGGAGTACTGCCATTTTAACAATATTAAGTTTTCCAGTGCATGAACGTGGGATATTCTTCCATTTATTTAGATCTTCAATTTCTTTCAACATTGTTTTGTAGTTTTTCAGACAATACACTTTGCACTCCCTTTGTTAAATTTATTCCTAAGTATTTTATGCTTTTTCATGCTATTAAAACTTGAGTTGTTTCCATTTCATTTTCAGGTTATTCACTTCAAGGGTACAGAAATACAAGTGATTTCTGTATGTTGATCTTGCATCCTGCAACTCTGCTGAACTCATTTATTAGTGCTAAAATTTCTTTAGTAGATTCCTCAGTATCTTCTATATAGATAATCATATCATCTGTGACTAGAGATAGTTTTACTTTTTCCTTTCCAATCTGGATGTTTTTTATTTCTTTTTCTTGCCTAACTGACTTGGCTAAAACCTTTAGTTCAATGCTGAATACAAGTAACACCAGCAGACATCCTGATCTTGTTCCTGGTCCTACAGGGAAAGCATCCAGTCTTTACCATTAAGCACAACGTTAGCTGTGGGTTTCTTGTAGATGTAGCCTTTATCAGGCTGAAGAAGTTCCCTTCTATTCCTAGTTTTCTGGGTGGTTTTATCATAAAATGATGTTGGATTCTGTTAAATGCTTTTCCTGCATCTACTGAGATGAGCACGTGGCTTTTTTCTTTTATTCTACTGACATGTTGTATTACAACAATAGCAAAAGAGACAGAACATGGGTCAGTGATGATGATTCTGAGCTGCTGAATTAACCATATCTGGAGCCACTAATCCCTGGGTCTTCTAGGTAAATTTTATTGTATAAAATAATTTGGAACAAGTTTTTTGTTTCTTGCCACTAAAGAAATTCTGGCTGATACAACGAGTGACATGCTGCAGCCTGCTCATATTGGTTCAGGACAGCCAGTTCTATACATGTCTTCCCCACCCCCATTCAGTGATACTGCACTGACAGCTTCAAATCAGCCATGGTAAGAAGATGTACACTATTTAATCTTTATTGAAGTATAGAGAAGACTGGAATAGGAACATTCAGTGCTGGTAGTTAAAATGAGCAGAAATTGGTAAGCACCATTTTTCTTTCAGAGGTCCAGTTGCTACACATTTACCAGCATACCACTGGATACAACTCTATTTCAAAGTTTTCTTTTCATCAGATCTACCTTTTTATTCCCATAAAAGTTAATAATAATAAATAAGTTATTAAAATAAGAATTTTACCAACAAAATACCATATATATCTGGGTTTCCAATAAGACCTTATTAGAAAAAAAATCTCCCGTATTTATTTCTATAAAAGAACATTTCAGAATATGGAAAACTACCGACATTGTAAGTTTTTTTTAAAAAGAAACTGACTATGAAACAGTACACACAGTAGGAGAATCTATTTCAATGAACAGATAATAGGACTGCTGAGCTAAACACCAATATGTTCACAATGTTATTTCTGGGTAGTAACATCACAAATGATTCTTATATTTTTGCATGTTCTTTCCCTTGATTTTTAATGATGAACATGCAAACTTATTAAGAGTAATAAAGAAAAATACAATTTGTATTTTCAAAAGGAAGAAAAGTAAAATACAGTAATTTTTGTCCATGAGCACAAAAAGACACTTTTTTTCCTTCCATTTTATCTAGGAAGAAACTATGTAATTCCTTGCAGGTAGGAAGGTAGCACTAATTCTTAAACTGGGTGATTCTTTGTTGCTATTTATAATACAAAGTTATAAACTTGTTCTCTACCTCAAGAAAATGTAGTCATAAATTGACTTACGATATGCATTATAAGAAAAGTGCTGTATTCTTCACACATAATTGCTTTGAAAATAATGTGATCTGATTCATGAAATTGCATAACCTCTACTCCTAAAGAGGATATAGTAAAGTGAAGTAGTACTTGACCAAGAGTTAGAAGATTTGGTTTCTGGTTCTAGAGTTAACCCTTATTAGCCATGTGACCTCTGGCAAGGAGCAATCTCTCTGAACCTAAATCTTCTCATGTGTTAAATGGAGCTAATAACACCCATTCCTCTTGACAGGATGAAATAAAGTATATGAAGACTATCAAATGAAAGACGGATTAAAAGCACTGCTTCATTACATAAACATTGTAAGTCTTATAACAACCGTATTTTGTTCCATTTTGATACAAAAAAATAGCTTTATAATCAGGAAGTTATGATGCCAGTTTCTCTGGTAACAGGTTAATTTGCTCAGTGCTTTGAAGATCTTTGTATCAAAAAAAGTTTTAAAAATATTTTCTTTACTGCTTTACTCTTTTAAATTTACCTCAAAAAATCCAAGGATGATGTCAACAGACTAGCATTACCACAACATGACACTAGAAAAGCCAAGGAAGCTATAGATTGATTTCAGTAAGAAATGTTGCTGTAAAAGAAACTACCATCAGAGTGAACAGGCAATCTACAGAATGGGAGAAAATTTTTGCAATCTACCCATCAGACAACAGGATAATATCCAGAATCTACAAAGAACTTAAACAAATTTACAAGAAAAAAATCAAACAACTCCATCAAAAAGGGGGCAAAGGATATGAACAGACGCTTTTCAAAAGACATTTATGCAGCCAACAGACACATGAAAAAAAGCTCATCACCACTGGTCATCAGAGAAATGCAAATCAAAACCACAGTGAGATACCATCTCTCACCAGTTAGAATGGCGATCATTAAAAAGTCAGGAAACAACAGGTGCTGGAGAGGATGTGGAGAAATAGGAACACTTTTATACTGTTGGTGGGACTGTAAACTAGTTCAACCATTGGGGAAGACAGGGTGGCAATTCCTCAAGGATCTAGAACTAGAAATACCATTTGACCAAGTGATCCCATTACCAGGTATACACCCAAAGGATTATAAATCATTCTACTATAAAGACACATGCACACGTATGTTTACTGAGGCACTATTCACAATAGCAAAGACTTGGAACCAACCCAAATGTCCATCAATGATAGACTGGATTAAGAAAATGTGGCACATATACACCATGGAATACTACGCAGCCATAAAAAAGGATGAGTTCGTGTCCTTTGTAGGGACATGGATGAAGCTGGAAATCATCATTCTCAGCAAACTATTGCAAGGACAGAAAACCAAACACCGCATGTTCTCACTCATAGGTGGGAACTGAACAATGAGAACACTTGGACACAGGGTGGGGAACATCACACACCGGGGCCTGTCGTGGGGTGGGGGGATGGGTGAGGGATAGCATAAGAAATACCTAATCTAAATGATGAGTTAATGGGTGCAGCACACCAACATGGCACACGTATACATATGTAACAAAGCTGCACGTTGTGCACATGTACCCTAGAACTTAAAGTATAATAAAAAAAATACTGCTGTAAAAGCCCTGAATAAAATATTAGCAAGTAGAGTCATCAATAGAACAATATTTTTTTTGTTTTAAAAGGACAACATATTTTAACCAAGTAAAAATCATCCTATTTTTTAAGGATAAATTAATATTAGAATATCTACTAAGGTAATTTACTGTATTAGAGCAAAGGTGAAAAACTTAAAAGTATCTCAATAAATGACCCAAAATTATGTGAATAAAATAAACAATCACTCCCATATAAATACTCCTAATATTCAAACATATTTTAAGAAACAATCATTCCCAAATAAATAATTCCTAATAAAGTAAGAAAAAGGTAAAACTGTTATTTGCAGGTGATAATGAAACAGACAAGAAAGGGGGCTGAAAAACTATTAGAAACAATAAATGTAGTATACAACTGATTTACAAAATTAATTCAAAAATTAAGTTTGCCCACATATAACCAATTAGGTAGAAAACATAATGAGGGAAAATATTTAATTTATATCTGCAACCAAATAAAAGTAAATCTGGGTATAAACAACAAAAATTATAAAGGCCTCTATGAAGAAAACTGTAATCTCTATTGAAGGATAGAGAAGACTGAAATAGGAACATTCAGTGCTAGTAGTTAAAATGAACAGGAGGAGGAAGTACAGAAAAAAAGGAGGAAGATGAGAGCAACTTTACCAGTCAGGTTCCCAGCAGAAAACTGATGACAAACTCAAGGAGGTAACTGAAGAGAACTTCACGGAGGGACTGTTAACTGAGGTCTGACCAGGGTGCAGCACCCAGGGGCTAGCAATAGTGGAAAGCTGTTACTACTGAACCCTAGTGAAGACTTTCACTGTGGGAGAGAAGACGAGAAGTGTGGTCTTAGGTAAACAAACACAGCCCTCCAAGGGGAAAAGCTGGGAAATGTACCCTAAACTCTCTCTCCTCCCACCCGCCCATCTCCTGCTGGGCCTCCCATTGGCCAACCCAACCAGAAGCCAGATGGCATGAGAGGCTAGATGATTCCACAGAGGTTAGCCTCTTTTGGCAGAGAGCAAGATGAAGAGTAGAGAATATATTCGAAAGAGCAAAAGGAACATCTAGCACAGCAGCTATTCTCCTTTGACTGTTTATGCCAGGCACTGCTCTAAGCACCTTATTTGGATTAATCCTTTTAATTCTCACATGGTCTAATAATGCCAATTAACCCTAAACTACAAATTCAAACAATTCCAGTAAAAATATTTGGTGTGTAGTTAGAGGGAAGAAGGGAGTTTTTGACAAATGATAGATTCTTCTAGAATAATAAACATACATGCAAGATCAGGGAGGGGGGAAAAAGAAAAACAGTCCTATCAAATACAAAACTAAATTATTAAACTATTAATTTAAATGGTTTGATACTGGAACATCAATAGACAGATCAATGGAAAAGAATAGAAAGTCCAGGCCAGGTGCGGTGGCTCACACCTGTAATCCCAGCACTTTGGGAGGCCAAGGCAGGTGGATCACTTGATCCCAGGAGTTGGAGACCAGCCTGGGCAACATGGCAAAACCCCATCTCTACAAAAAATACAAAAAATTAGCCAGGTGAGTGGCATGCACCAGTGGTCCCAGCTACTCAGGAGTCTGAGGTGGGAGGATCGTTTGAACTCAGGAGGTGGAGGTTGCAGTGAGCCAAGAATGCACCACTGCACTCCAGCCTGAGTGACAGAGCAAGATCCTGTTTCAAAAACAGAAAAAAAAAGAAAAGAAAGTCCAGGAATAGAACAAAATACATGCACAAGAATTTCACATGTGATAGAGGTAGTGTTTCAAATAAATGGAGAAAAGATGCAGTATTTAATAAATGATTTCGGAGAAACTGGCTAGTAAGTAGAGGAGGAAAGGCTAAATTACTGCCTTATTCCTTATACCACAATAAATTCCAGATGAAGCAAAGATCAGAACATGAGAAACAAACTGTGGAAACAGATTCATAAAGAATAATGTAAAAGAACTGTATAAGGACACAACAATGAAAGTATTATCTTAAAGCAGAAAAGATAATATTCTAAGCATGATATAGCACCAGAAGCCTTAAAAGGGGGAAAAATATGACACATTTAATTAAATAAAACCACCACACACAAAAAATCTACCATAAAAAGTCAAAAGATAGGAGATCAGATAAAATACTGGTAATATTGTAATAAAATCTCATTTTTCTTATATTACTCTTGTAACAAGGTAATGACCGGATATATATTTTTGAAAAATAGAAATGCTATTAACATAAAAACATGCAGAGCATCACTTTTAATAGAAGCAAAACAAACCTAATGAGATAGCTTCTTATTTTAACCATCACACTGGCAAGGATTAGAAAGACTGATAATATCTCACTGCCAGTAAGGGTATGGAGATAATGAGAAAGAAACAACAGATACCCTGCATTACTGAAAGGCTCACTAGCCAACTCAGGAACCAAACACATTAGAATAAATTTTCAAATGAACCTTCATTATCTGGACTGTCCCTACACTTGCTCAGGAACTAAACAGATTTGGATAACACCATATCCCTTACCATTTGAACTCACTGTGCTAATTCAAGAAAAGGAAAGTATTTGGACAGGGTAGGCGCTGTGAAAAATACAAATAAAAATACAAAACGTACAGTTTTGTAGTGAGAATGTAAGTTACCATAATCCTTTCAGAGATATCAAAATTATAAATGCACACAGCTTCTGACCCAAGTTCTACCACTTCTAGAAATGAATGTCACAGATATATTAGCATAGGAATGTAAATATGTATGCACAGGATATTTACTGCAACACTGTTTGAAACACTATTAAAAAAAACACACACACACAAGAAAGCCAACAACCAAAAAACTTAACAGCCTAAGCATCTTCATTAGTAGTGACCTGATTAAATTACAGTCCATTTACAGAAAGTTATGAAATCCCAGTTTTTCAAAGATGATTGGTATGTACTGGGAAAAGACCATTTAGTGAATCTTCTTAGACCAGGAACCAAAATGTAATGTAAATATTGAAAATGATAGTTGATTTTCAAATTTTGACTTGAAAAATGAGATAAAAATACACAAGTTTAAATTATTTTATATTTGACAAAATTTAAGTTATAATTTCAACTGCAAAATTCTTAGACTAAAAGAATGAATCAAGCACTGACTTTATTTTTTAGTGTAATCTTTTTGGCAAAATTGTACAATAGCACTATTGGATATCCTTCATGTTTTTCTCTTATGGGACAATTACAAAGAAGATATTCTTGCAAAAATTCTGAAGGGTTCCATCCATTTTCCTACGGTCGTCAAATCAGGCTTCCTTATAGCATCTATTATATCATCAACCTTGATAATTTTCTCTTCTTCAACTGTCAATAGCTTTGAGTTCTTTAATATCACACCCACGAACTTCATAGACACCTGCATATTTTGCAAGATGACCAATTTCAGTTTGCAAATGATTTTATTCTCTTTTACTAAAATTGTTAATAAATGGTCAGGGCAACATTTGAGTGGAAACTAATTTTAAAAGTGGTGTTTTCATTACTTAATTTTTTTTTCTGAAGACCTTGGCTTACATAACCAATGTAGTAACACAGATGCTAAGCAGGTGATTAAATGAAAATGACCTATTATACTGATATAAAGATGTTCAAGATACACTTATTTATAGAACAATATGTAGTATGATTCCATTTGCTTAAAAAGGACTTTCATATGTGAATATATCATACATATATAATATGTATGAAGATATCTATCTTTATATGTGAACAGATTTTCAGAAAAGGCATTCAGGAAACTATAAACATTGCTTAACTCTGGGGAACTGCTAAGAAGAGGTTTCCTTTAATTGTATTTTATATCCTTCTAAATTATTTAATTTTGGCCAGGTGCAGTGGCTCATGCCTATAATCTCAGCACTTTTGGGAGACCAAGAAGGACAGATCACCTGAGGTCAGGAGATCGAGACCAGCCTGACCAACATGTAATCCCAGCACTTTTGGGAGGCCAAGGAGGACGGATCACCTGAGGTAAGGAGTTCAAGACCAGCCTGGCCAACACGGTGAAACCCCGTTTCTACTAAAATACAAAAATTAGCTGGGTGTGGTGGCGGGCACCTGTAAACCCAGCTACTCGGGAAGCTGAGGCAGGAGAACTGCTTGAAACCAGGAGGCAGAGAGGTTGCAATGAGCTGAGATCGCACCACTGCACTTCAGCCTGGGTGACAGAGACTCCATCTCAAAAAAAAAAAAATTAAATTTGCTACAAAGAAGTAATAATACATTTACAATGATGCTGACAACAATATTTATAATAACGTATTTACAGTAATGGTATGTTGATGATATAATTAGGTTTTAAATTAAATACATAGTAATGATAGATAATCTATGATCCCAGCTTTCAGGAGTTTAAACTAAGCCCCAACTTGTAAGAGCCATTAAATTTAGAAATCTCAAATACTAATTAGTTAAACCATTTAAATTACATTCTTATGCAACGCTCAATGCAAGGCTCAATTACCCTAGCAGTTTTTTTCAAATCTAATTACTTCAGACAGAAAACCTTTGTTTACCTCTTTACACTTTAGAGACAGGATCTGGTCTCTGATTACCAAGTTGTGAAATAAAATCTGAGATTTAAGCAATAGGCAAAAGATAAGTAAAACTAACTCCCAATCATGACACAAAAAATATCTGTGCTCACTGAAGCAACTTTAACTGTTCTAAAACCTCTCCCAAGAAAAAAGAGAGATGTGTTCATTTTATACTAAAATTTCAATAAGCGTCAAAATCAAAATATAGTCAGATGATTCTCAAAGTGTGCTACAGGGAGACCCAATACCTTTTCAAAGGGTCTTAGAATTATACATTGTTAAAAGATCTCTTGACAGAATAATGGATTTTAATGTAACAGTACAAAATATTCATTGATATGGTTTCAGATCCTACGTTGTAACTAACTTTTACAAAACTATCACTTCTTGAGTTTTACTGTCATATCACAGAATATTCACCATTATATGAAAAAGCTTCTAAAATATACCTCCAACTACATCTTAGTGGGGCCTGATTTTCTTCACTTACTTCAGCCAAAGCAACACACAGCCAAAGCAACCAAGCAACACAACAAAGCAACAAATTCAATGCAAAGTCAAAAGTGAAATCCAGCTGTCTTCTATTAAGGTAGACCTTAATGAGATTTGAGAATGTAAAGCAATGCCACTCTCCTACTTCACTTTGGAAAATACATATTTTCATTTAAAACATGTTATTTATGTTAACATGTAATTGGTATTTCTTGTAAATGAATAATATTTAGCTCCTTTCTCAGTTTTAATTTCTAATATAATAAATATCACTATATAAAATCCACATAAACAAAAGCTCTTTCGAGTTCTGAGAATAATAAAAGTGGAAAGGAATCCTGAAACAAAAAGTTTTGAGAATCATTATCACAGTCTATTCTATGAATCAAAAGGCAAAGAGGTGAAAGCAATTTGCTTACAACTAGGACGAACGTGCAGAAGGTGAATGTTAGATACTAAATTTGCTTTTTAGATAGAATTCAATGCTTTTTAAAGAGATGAGAAAAAATATATTTATAGTCTTCTATATTAACCTACATATTGACATTTTCAGTGCTCTTCATTTCTTCCTGTGGATTTGAGTTTCCATCTGGTGTCATTTCCTATCAACCTAAAGAACTTAATCTTTTAGTATTTCTTATAAGGTAGGTCTGATAGCTACAAATTCCGTCTTTGTGTAGGAATGTATTTATTTCACCTTCATTTTTGAAGGTTAGTTTTGCTAAATATAGACTTCTTCACAGACAGTTTTCTTCTTCCAGCACTTTGAATATGTCACCCCACTGCCTTGGGCCTCCACCAATACTGATGAGAAAGCAGCCCTTAGTCATTGCTGATGCTTCCCTTTGTGTAGTGAGTTGATTTTCTCTTGCTGCTTTCAAGATATTCTCTTTGTCTTTCAGGAGTTTGACTACGTCTAGGCATGGGTCTCTTTGTATTAATCCTAGTCACATTCACTGACCTTCTGGATGTGTAATTTAATGTTTTTCATCAAATATGTGAAGTTGTCCAAAAGGTCATTTTTCTGACCCTTTCTCCTTTTGAGACTCTCATTACACATATGTTGTACACTTAATGTTTTTTACAGATTTCTGAGGTTCTGTTCAATTTTCTTTCGTCCTTTTCCTGTTTTCAAGATTGAATAATTTCTACTGGTCTGTTGTCCAAGTTCATGGATTCATTTTCTTGTCATCTCAAATCTGCTATGAACCCCTCCAGTGAATTTTTAATTTCAGATATTGTATTCTTCAACTCTAGAATTTCCATTTGATTTTTAAAACTTTTAACTTTGCAATAAATTATTTACAGAAAAGTTGCAAAGATAATACAGAGTGTTCCTATATATGCTTCCCTAATGTCAACATTTTCTCCTAATGCTAATTAATATCTTACATAACTGTGTTATACTTACATATCATATACATATACAGACATACATCTACAAATAAACATGTCTCTATATAACACATTTACATTAACACACATAATAATGGAGGTGTCTTACATAACCATGGTACATTTGTCAGAAATAACAAATTTCCATTGGTGCAACAAAACAAACTAAAATATAGACTTTATTTAAATGTCACCAGTTTTTCTATTGTTATTTTCTTGTCCAGAATTCAATACACAATGCCACATTGCATTTAGTCATCATGTCTCTTTGATCTGCTCTGACCTGTAATAATTTCTCAATTTTTCCTTGTTTTCCATGACCTTGACAGGTTTGATGAGTACTGGTCAGGTGCTCTTACGGAATAACCCTGAGTTTGGCTTTATCTGTTGTTTTCTCATGATTAGACTCAGGTTATAGGTTTTAGGGGAGAACACTACAGAGGTGAAGTCCCTCTCATCATATCTCATTATATCAAGGAGTGGTTTTTTTGTTATTAAAAAAATAATTTCTATATTCTTGTTGAGAATCTCAATTTGTTGACATTGTTATACTTTAAATATAATTTCCTTTTGTTCTTTTCACATATTTATAGTAGTTTGTCTTTACTAAATCCAGTATTTGGGGACAGAGACAATTTCTACTGACTTTTTTTTCCTTGTGTATGCATCACCCTGTTTCTTTACATGTCTTATAATTTTTTTTGTTGTTAAATCTAGGGATTTTAGATAATGTAGCAACGCAGAATTCTGACTGTTTTCCCCATTAAAGGTACTGTTGCCATTTTGTTTCTTTTTTGTTTAGCATCATGATCACAACAAATATGTGAAATCTGTCTCCTCTATGGTACACAATCATTGATATCTCTGCTCAGTTTTTTTCTTAAAATACTTTCATTTTTTATTTTTTAAGCCTGCCTCCCTAGGAGTTGTCCCTTTGCACAATTTAGTAGTCACTGTGACACTGAACAGAGATTGTGTTCAAATACCTCAAGATAGCAAGGCTTCCATCTCTGTTCATGGGCATATGTGTGGGAAGGGAAGCGCATTCAAAGTTCAGTCTGTTTTCAAGTTTGCTCTGAGTTGAACTTCCCATAGGGAGAAATTTCAAGTCTCCTATGTACAAGCATGTACCTTTGGAACCAGCCAAAAGTATGTGAATACCTTAGTCTTTCTAAGGTCTCTGTTGTGCATATGCACAGCCTCATCCAGGAATATTCTTGCCCCCAAAACTACTGAATCTTCAGGCTATTTGAGCTGAGCCCCTGGTCTTCCCTTATACTTCTGGAAATTCATATTCACAACATTACCTACCACTCCAAAGAACTAAGCCCCCTTCAAACTGAGGTCCTTATGCCCTGCTTCTCACTGGCAGTACCTCCATGTTAACCAAGCTGGGGCAGAATTGGGGGAATGTGAGTAGCCTCAAGCTAGAATGGCCACTGATTCCCACTGTTCTCGCTCCAAATTCAAGAGCGTAACATTTTTCAAAGTTTTATACAATTGGCCTTTAGTCAATCTCCAGAGCACTGAAATGGCTGCTTTAGAAAAGTAATGTAATGTTGGGTGTAGTGGCTCATGTCTGTTATGCCAGCAACTTTGGGAGGCCAAGGTAAGGACTGGAGCCCAGGAGTTCAAGACCAGCCTGGGCAACATAGTGAGACACTGTCTCTACAAAAAAATATATTTTAAGTTACCTGGGTGTGGTGGCACATGCCTGTGATCCCAGCTGCTCTGGGGCTGAGGAGGAAGGATCACTTAAGTACGGAAGTTCAGGGCTGCAGTGAGCCCTGACCACACCACTGCACTCCAGCCTGGGTGACGAGAGTGAGACCTTGTCTCAAAAAAAAAAATTTTTTTTTAAGAAATAAAAATTCTACTGAAATGTTCATATTGTTTGGACCAATCATTCCACTTCTATAAAAACCATCCTTAAAGAAATAACATCAAAATATAGAGAAAACTGTAATTAGCATGTCCTTACAAAGTTATTGCTAACAGCAAGAAATTTAAAGCATGTAAGTATTTAGCAGAGTTAGATATTAATAAAACCATGGTACACACATCTGATACATCACATAATCCTTAAAAGTTAAAATTACAAAAATTATTCCATTGTAAACTTCTTAATTCTTCCCATTGACAAAAGTTAGTAAGATTAATTTTATTCAAGTTGTGGCACAATACTAGTTGTCTCCCAAAACATCTATTCTCATATACTTCCTGAGCATATAATCAGCCACACAGGCTCCATTTCCCAGCCTCCCTAATAGGTAGGCATAGCCATGTCACTACGTTCTCACCAATGATGCAATGTGAGTGAAAGAAACAGCACAACTTCCTGCTCACCTCCTCAATGGCAAACTGTACTGAATTTCCTCTTTCTCCTCCCCACAGGCTGAAGTGTGAAACTGCACAACCACGACAAGTGGATCCCTGTATTACTTCATGGAGCAGAATAGAATATCTCCACCTATTACATGACAGCAAAATAAAATGTTATCTTATTACGAAGACTAAGTAACCACAAAAATCCACATTTTAAAAAGCATTACACAGCCAGGTGTGATGGCTCACACCTGTAATCCCAACACGTTGGGAGGCCGAGGCAGGCAGATCACTTGAGGCCAGGGGTTCAAGACCAGCCTAGCCAACACGGCGAAACCCTGTCTCTACTAAAAATACAAAAATTAGCGGGACATGGTGGCACATGCTGGTAGTTCCAGCTACTCAAGAGGCTGGGGTGGGAGGATTGCTTGAGCCCAGGAGGTGGAGGTTGCTGTGAGCCGAGATAATGCCACTTCACTCCAGCCTGGACGACAGAGTGAGACCCTGATTCCAAAAAAGAAAAAAGGAATTATATCCCCCAAAGCTATAAAATTAAATGTACCAAATGATCAAAACTACCTTAAAATATGTATATAAATATAGGAAATACATAAAAATAATATTTGGTGGTAGAATTATTAATTATTCTTTATCAGACTTTCAGGAATATTGTTTAAATTACTTGGACAATTTTAAAAGTTGAAATTCTTTTTGTTTGTTTTTTGAGATGGAGTCTCGCTCTGTTGCCCAGGCTGTAGTGCAGTGGCACAATCTTGACTCACTGCAACCTCTGCCTCCCAGGTTCAAGAGATTCTCCTGCCTCAGCCTCTCAAGTAGCTGGGACTACAGGCGACCAACACCAAGCCCGGCTAATTTTTGTATTTTTTGTAGAGACAGGGTTTCACCATGTTGGCCAGGGTGGTCTCGAACTCCTGACCTCAGGTGATCCACCCGCCTCGGCCTCCCAAAGTGTTGGGATCACAGGCGTGAGCCACCACGTCTGGCTGAAATTGTTGACTTAAACAACTGAGGATATAAATAGTAAAACAGTGAAAAGCAGTTCCAAAACAGATTTAAGAAATTTTTATCCTATTGACTTTCATATTATAAAACGTGGGTCCTCTGGCCAATATTCCAAATCCAAGGTGCTTGGTCTGCAACCCAGTGTCATTTCCATTCTTTAATAAGAATTATCTACTCATATTTCTCAAGGACACTAGCTAGTAGCCTTAACCAGTAAGACTAACTCCATATAACTAAACAAGCCTTTTCGACTTTTTCTTTTTTAAAAAAACCTTTTTTGGCCGGGCATGGTAGCTCACGCCTGTAATCCCAGCACTTTGGGAGGCCGAGGCGGGCAGATCAGGAGGTCAGATCGAGACCATCCTGGCTAACGCGGTGAAGCCCCGTCTCCACTAAAAATACAAAAATTTAGCTGGGCGTGGTGGCAGGGGCCTATAGTCCCAGCTACTTGGAAGGCTGAGGGAGGAGAATAGCGTGAACCCGGGGGGCGGAGCCTGCAGTGAGCCGAGATCGCGCCACTGCACTCCAGCAGCCTGGAGTGAGACTCCGTCTCAAAATAAATAAAATAAATAAATAAATAAATAAATAAATGAAATAAAAAATAATAGAATTTTTAAAACCTTTTTTATTTGTATATGTTTTAGAGAAAATAATGCCTCAATGCAAGGAGACATGAGAAACAGACCTAAAAAGCTTTATGAAGCTTCCCTTAACCTAAAAATCAAAAGGATGAGCGCTGTTCCCACTGTGAAAAGCATAGCTTCTCATAAAATAGCAATTTAAGGTTAAAATTCCCTCCTCCCCAAACCAAGAAACTAAAACAGCCCAACCCAAAGAAAGCAAAATAAATGTAAAAACTTTGCCATCCTCTCATATTTGAAACTATATAATCCCTCTAAAAATATAGCCAATTTATACAGTATCTTGATGTTCCCCAAAACAATTGTTTTGAAGGGGAAGAAATGTGTATAACCCTGTAATATATTGCTACTGTAAATCGGTCTAATTATAGAAGTGGTACCCCTGACTCCCTAGCAATATGTACCATAAATGTCCATTTTTAGAGCTGTGCTGTCCAGTGAGAATCACTAGCCCTCTGTAGCTATAGCATACTTGAAATGGTGATAGTCAGAATCAACATGTGCTCCCAGTAGACAACACACACTGACTTTTGAAGACTTATTATCTAAAAACTATAAAATATATACCTTTGTAATTTTGATTACATGTTAAATTGATAAAATTTTACACGCAGTGAGTTAAATAAAATTAATTTCATCTGTTTCATTTTACTTTTTAAAATATGGCTACAACAAAATTAAAAATTACATATGTGGCTCACAGTATATTTCTACTGGACACCAATGGTGTCATACCTGAATGAGCTGATACAGTTTCTAATAGGCAGAATTTCACAACCATTGCCTTTTGCCTTAGTACTCTCTAGTTGCATACTTTTATGTTGAAAACAAAAAGGGTATGTTGACCTGGGGTTATGTCCCACAGATTACTAAAGATAAGGGCTGCCTACAGTCATCCCACTACTCAACAGGGACCAATCTGTTAGAATAAACAAGGCCCCAGGAGAAATCCAGAGACCTCTGTAAAGTCTTCAAGGGCTGGAAAACTGCCCCTCATTCTGACCTTGCTGTCCATCAGCTTATATGAGAGACTGTGAATGCTATACCACTTCAAGAAGCTCTCCAGAAAACCTTTGTCATCCTAAGAAAAAACAGTAGCCACCTTGAGATGGCATATGGTACTTCAGAACAGAAATGACTGAATGCCATGGCAGAGAAAGGGGTGGCATTGTGGGAAGGAGAAAAAAGGAGGAAGTGTGGGTAGAGCGGACAGCTGGACTCTCTGTAGGACTAGGTCACTGACAGGACTTGGTAACGGTTTGATTCACTTTCTATGTTTGCTGAATACCTACTTTGCGTGAAGCACTGGGCTTACGAAAGTGAAATAAACAGTATCCACTCTTAAGAATCACATATTCTAACCAAACATACTGAAATCAGAACAGAGCAGTGGACAAGGTCAGCTGTGCTAAGAGTTAATCCTAGGCCGTAACCTTAAAGACTGAAACCAGAGTTCGTTAATAAAGTCAAATAAATCAGTAGAGAAAAAGCTGAGGGCAACTGGACTCAGGAAGCAAAGAAAGTTATGGATACATGGTATCCTAGGGGTATGATGAGTGCACTTCAAGAACCCTTTGAAGTGTTACAAACATTTCTACACAGGCTCCCCCACTCCCATGTTTGGAGGAGGTGGAAATAATGCATAGTAATTAACAGATTATCTGAGGCAGTAGTCTCCAAAATTTTAATGTATTTATTATCTATCTCATTATCTATTATCTATCTATATATACATACACAAACACTCTATGGAAAATAAATAAAACTAGGATCAAAAAATTAAAGTTAAAAATAAATACAAGTAAAATCCTCAAGTTTCATTTTTCTATTTCCAGTGGTTCTTCTTGCACAGCCCACTTGAATCCTGCTCTAAGGTGTCCTAACATTAAAATAAAGACATTTAAAAATACCACTGATGGGGAGAGGAGGGTGGAAAACCTCTAGAAAATTTGAAAAACCACACCTCAAATAGAAATGAGCTGAGGCCAACCACAAAAATCCTTAAAGTCACTTCCAGAAAGGTTTTCTCCAAAAATGAATTTGGAGAATTTTCATTGTGAGACAAAGAAAACATTAAACTGAACAATGATGTTTCTACAGATTTCAGGTAATCTGTGTTCTGTTTTTACCTTCAAATTGTCCTCTTGTATGTTAATATTATTTTAAAAATCCCTTTAAATGTTTCCAAGATATATAAATTCTCCTTAAAAACTTAAAAGTTTTAAAAAAGTAATCTGTCTAAAATGGGTCTTATTTTCTATTTTTCTTACTATAACATCACAAAATTAAGAATACTTGATTTAGGGGGAGACTGTGTGGCAACTTCTTTAACCCTGAGAATGCTTCTGTAGTACATTCAGTTACATGCATAAAAAATTTTCCTCCCATTCCACATTCTTAGGTCTAGAAAAATATTTATCTTGTCACCTTTATCATATATTAAAAACATGAAGAGATAACTAGTCATTAATTACTGACAATTAGCTATGCAATATATTAAGATCTTTATCAAACTAATATATTGACGACAAAAAGTTTACACGTGGGAGATTTATAAAATACTAAAAACTTTTATTAATAATGAACTTACCCCTATTATTACATCATTACAGCAACTAAAGACTTACCAGTTAACATTTGGCAGTACAGGTAGGACATTGAAAATAAGGCAAAAAAATGGAAAGTTTCCCACAAATATGATAGAATGTTCATTTTCAATAGAAAATAATTCAAAAATTGATATAAAATATACTAAGTTGACAACAGAAAAACAAGAGCCAATAGAAACAACTCACAGAAGATACAGGCATACCTTGCTGTATTGGGCTTTTCAGATACTGCATTTTTTTTTTTTTTTTTTTTTTTTTTTACAAAATGAAGGTCTGTGGCAACTCTGCATCTAGCAAGTCTACCGGCACCATTTTCCCAACTGCATCTGCTCACTTCTTATCTCTATGTCACATTTTGATAACTGTCACAATATTTCAAACGTTTTATTATATTTGTTATGGTGATCTGTGATAGTGATCTTTAATGATACTATTGTAATTGTCTGGGGTGCCATGAAACTTGTCCATATAACACTCAAATTTAATGAGGAATTGCTTCTTACTGATGAGCAAAGAAAGTAGTTTCCTGAGTTGAAATTTACTCCTGGTGAAGATGCTGTGAACACTGCTGAAATGACAACAAAGAATTCAGGATGTTACATAAACTCGGTTGATAAAGCAGGGTTTGAGAGGACTGACTCCAATTTTAGAAGTAGTTCTGCCTATGGATAAAACGCTATTAAACACTATCACATGCTACAGAAAAATCTTTTATGAAAGGGAAAGTCCATCAATGCAGCAAATGTCATTGTTGTCTTATTTTAAGAAATTGCCACAGCCACCCAACCTTCAGCAACTCCCACCCTGATCAGTCGCAGCCATCAACTGAGGCAAGACCCTCGACCAGCGGAAAGATTACAGCTTAATGAAGGCTCAGATGACTGTTAGCCTTTTTTAGCAATAAAGTATTTTTAAATTAAAGTGTGTACATTGTCTTTATTAGACATAATGCTACTGTACACTTAATAGACTACAGTGCAGCGCAAATATAACTTTTATATGCATGGGGAAACCAAAAGACTCATGTGACTTGCTTTATTGTATTATTAGCTTTATTGTGATAGTCTGAACCCACAATATCTGAGGTATGCCTATAGACAGAGCAGGTAATTAATAACAAACATATATTACAAGTTTAATATTTAACAAATTCCAGAAATGGAAACTAAATATATTGGAAATATAAATTGGCATCACCTTTCTGGAAACAAATTTGACAATATGCTTTGATCTAGTAATTACATTAGGAAATGATTTCAAAATTCAAGATTTATGCATAAAAATCATCACAATATTTCTGCACAAAAAATACTTGATTAAAATATTCTAAAATGTTAAGAGTGGTTATCTCTCAGTGGAAGAACTATGGATGGTCTTTACTTTCTACTTTATATTTTTTCATATATTCCATGTATTTTATAACAAGCATACATTAACTTTAGTCCAAAAAAAAATTCAAGTTACTTTTTAAAGGTTCTTTTAACAAATATCACCCAGTTCTTCTTATAGAAACAAATAATGAATGTTTGCTATTTCTATTCCAATGGACTGGGCTCCTATTCTAATTCTGGATTTATACCTCCCACTTACCAAGAACATCAGCCTCCACAACAGCACAGCAGAGGAGCTTTAGTTAGAGACAGATCTAAGTTTAAATCCTAGAAATACCACTTATAGCTGTGTTACTTTGGGTACCTTACTGTTCTAAACTTCAATGTATTCTTAAATAAGACTTGCATATATTATATTTATATATTTAGAGATTAAGATAGTTCCAATATTACAAAGGGCAATTCAGAAAGGGTATAAAGATGAAGGTGGAATCTTGGAGGAGGTAGGTGGGAAGAATACAATTTGGGATTCATCCAGAGGAAAGTTATGGTAACATATGTTCTGACATGGTAAGCATGAGACTAAATGAGTAAGTTTTTCTTCATTCTTTTGTAAAGAACACTTACTATGTGATATACACTAGGGACAGAGTAGTCAATAGGATAAATAGGATTCCTGTCTGCTGACCATATATTCAATGGCGGTGAAGGTAGGGGGTGAGGTGGAAGTGAATGCGAGGCAGAGACATACAAATCAAATTAGTGAGGTGTGTCATAAATAAAGTGTAACAGGTAATGGGATAGATGGGGGATGGGAGCTATTTTGAAGGGGATGGCCAATGAAGGCTCCTCTGCAAAGACTGAGCTGATACTTGAATGACATGGAACTATGGGAAGAGCTTGAGTCTGAGAAAACAGCCAGGGCAAAGACAAAGACGAGAACAAAGCTGGCATGTTCACAAACAGCAGGGAGACCACTGTGAAAGGAGAAGAGATTGAAGAGGTAGCAGGGACCAGATCATGTGGGGCCATATCATGAAAAGGAGTTGGAATTGTGTTTTACTGTGATGAGAACACGCTGATGTTTTGAATAGACTGACACAATCTTACTGCATCTTAAAAATTACTTCAACCAAACAGTGGAGGCAGAATTCTAGTGACAGGAGGCTACTGCAGCCGGCTAAATATGCTTTGAACTAGGTAGGACTGATGGCACTGCAGTGGCAGAATAAAACAGAATTCCCATGGAGGCTGATTTAAACTCTATCTTCGAAACCAAACACAAAGATCTCACTTCGTAAAAACTTTCCAGGTTCTCCTACCTTCAGGTGCCATCACTTAACTTCATATACTATTCTAGTGAGAACATGTATCAAAATGTATTGTAATTGTCTATTTACAAAGCTACTTTTTCTACTGGGTCAAATTCCAAGAATGAAGGCAGGAACAATGTCTTATTTATCTCTGTAATGCCTAGCAGAGTGCCTGGCATATAATAAGTGCTCAATAAATCTGACTGAAAAAATGAACAAATAAATTTGAAACAATCAAAACCATCTGTAATAGTTTCCTAGGGCTGTAACACAGTACCATAAATCAGGTGGTTTAAAACAACAGAAATATATTATCCCATAGTTCTGAAGGCTGAAGGTCCAAAATCAAGGAGTCAGCAGGACCATGCTCCCTTTGAAGGCTTTAGAGGAGAATCGTCCTTGCCCCTTTCTAGTTTCTGATGTCTCCCAGCAATCCTTGGTGTTCTCGGCTGGTGGCTGCATCACTCCAATCTCTGCCTCCATCTTCACATGATTTTCTTCCTTGAGTGTGTCTGAGTTTCTGGGACTCCAGAGATACCACTCATTGAATTCAGGGCCTGTCCTAATCCCATATGTTCTCATCTTAACTACATTTGCAAAGACTCATACTCCAAATAAGGTCACATTCTGAGATTCCTGGTGAACAAGAATTGTTGATAAACACTATTCAACCCCACTACACCATTAAACACAATGCATTGCCTTATAAAGTGGTAATCTGCCCGTTCCAAAAGTGTTCCATAAGGCTAAATAGTCAAAATCAGGAACATGCAACAAAAGAGATTTCTGTAATGACTTTGTGTGTCCTTTAACCTCTCTAGTTTCAGCTTACTGATCTGTATGTTATGGGAACTTTACAGTACCTTCTAATAGTAATATTCTATGATCTTAAGTCATAATTTTTCTTGATAACATTATAGATTTTACAAATATATTAGGCATATAGAAACCCTCAAATATTTTAGTTAATTTAAATGATAGCAGAAAGTTTACTTTCTTAGCTTTGAAGTAGGTAGAATGTTTTTTGTAAACTATCCACTGTAACACTTACTTTAATTTTCTTCATTTTTCATTAAGAATGCAGCGTATTCCTCCAAACATTATAACCCTATATAGTCATGTGCCAAATAACCACATTTTGTTCAATAATGGATAGCATGTATAACAGTGGACCCATAAATTTATAATACTGTATTTTTACTGTATCTTTTCTATGTTTAAATGCACAAATACTTACCATTGTGTTACAACTTCCTACATATCTAGTACAGTAACATGCGGTACAGGTTTGTAGCCTAGAAGCAATAGGCTATACCACACACCCTAGGTTCTCGGCTGGTGGCTGCATCACTCCAATCTCTGCCTCCATCTTCACACCCTAGGTGTGTGGTAGGCTATGCTATCTAGATTTGTGTAAATATGATGTTCACACAACGATGAAATCGCCTAATGATGCATTTCTCAGTATGTATCCTCATTGTTAAGTGACACATGACTCTACTTTCATTTTAACAGACTATACCCTCTGAATACCTTCTACATGCCAGGCACACAGGGATATGGCAGTGAAAACCCACTTCCAACTCACATACTTGTAACTTATTTAAACTATTAACTAACTAGACCTCAGTCTCTTCATAATTTAAAAATTCCACTTATATGATATTCTGACTAACAGACATGTTACTTTTTTAGTGGGAAGATTTCAAAAAATAGCTTTGTTGATTTCTGAAATGGGTATATTTTCATTGTTTAAAAAAAAATCACATAAGTACGAAAATGGTAAAAATTATCAGGAATCTCACTACCCAAAGATAGCCACCGTTAACATTATATTGAATAACCTTCCAGATTTGGATGTTTTCACACATTGATATATAGTATCTTACATGATTTTATCCAAAAATACAGATGTAGAAAGCTGCATTAAATGGCATGTCTGTTAGATTGACAGGCATGCCATTTGGCAACTAGTTTTTTCCCCCAAAATTGTTATGTCTATCTTTCTATGACAAATATGGCTATTTGGCATTATTTTATTGGATACAGAGTTTTCTGTCGAATTAAAATACCATAATTTATCCTATCCCCCCCCTCCCAGAGAAGCACTGAAATGAATTAAAATATCTATCATTACCAATGTTGCAAATTGTTACCAAAAATCTGTATACATATATCTTAGCAAAGTTTTGCAATTGCCCCTTTGGACAAATTCCAGGTCTGCAGAAAGGGCAATATTCTAATTTAAAATTTTCATTTGCATAGCTAGACCTTCTGTCCTCTCAAAAGGTTGACTCCAATGATACTCCAACTCCACATATAAAATTACTCATTTTCTTATATCCTTCCCAACAGTGGATTTTGTCAGTCTTCACCAATATGAAGGTACTCTTCTGCCAAAACAAAACAAAGCCAAACCATCTTTTACTTGCATTTCCTTTATTACTAGATAAGCTATACATGTTTTGCTACATTTATATTTCTTCTCGGAACTGCTTGAGTCTTTTGCTAATTCTCTACTGAGTAGTCTTATACTCTTGGGGATTTGATTGTATTATCCTTGTTAAAAGTAAAGAATCTTTTCATTTTACTTTTTAGAAAAACTTCATTGTTTTTCTTAAAATATATATTCACTATGAAGAATTCACACAAAAAGTAAAATTTTAAAAAATTTAAATTACTAAAAACTTCCACTACTCACCATTTCATACATAACACTGCTAGAGAGTGAGCTTGTTGTATGTTATGAATATTAACTTTTGTTCCCCAAGGTGAAAAAGGCTTCATTCATAAGTTAATTTTTAAAGGTGAATGAGATACGTCTTTCTTTATAAAAGGTTAAGTTGCACATAAATCACATTTCAACAAATCAAATGCTATCTTCCCAAATGACCTATTATACTTTTGATAATGACTTTGCTTTACCTCTGATTATATGTTAATTAAAAGTAACTCAGATATTTTTAGAACTGAGTGTGTTTGTACTCTTAACTTTTTCACATGATTACTGTGCCACAAACTGTTTCAGTGTATTAAAGAAGATATGCCACCCAAATAACGTCCATTAAAGAAAGACGGCAACTAAAAGAACTCCTACAGCTCAATCCTTTTATAAGGAAGCAGGGATTATAGCGAGAAAAGTAACAGATTAAAAGTTGGAAGAACTAAATTGAAAGCCCTAACTTCTCCACTCTCTTACTGTGTGATCTGGGGCAAATCACTTCATCTTCTGAGCCTCAGCCGCTAAATTTCTGAAATGTTGAGAATGGAATTATTTATAAAGTCCCTTTCAAGCACTGACATTCTGATTCCATAGAGTGCTGAAGTATGGAAACCCAGAACTAGTAGCAATCAAAAACCTAGAAAAAAAATAACAGATGTATAAGGTATTATTTCTGAATAGCTATGGAGAGCAGTAAAATACAGCAACAAGGTAGCAACAAGTAACAAAGAGAATACAGTAAACCAGCAGTCTACAAATTGGGTCATGCATACCCCTGGAAGTATACAAGCATGGAGAGTTTCAAGACAACTGATGATTATATTCTCAATTTCCATCTGTACAGTTTTCTAGAACCATTCTGCTGACAACAGCATGTCTGTCTTCCTTTACTTCCACTTCCTCTTTCCCTTTACCTCTTTCCCCTCTGCCACTTCATAAAAGAAAACTGTAACTCTCACACTTTCTGAAACTTGCTGTGGAGTACTGTCTTTGGGCTAAAAACATCCAGGTGGCCAAAAGGACATTTCAATATATTCATGTTGAGAAAGATAATTACTCTAAAAACACTGACACCTTTTTTTTTCTTTTTTTTTTTTTAACATTTATTTTAAGTTCAGGGTTCTTTTTCAAATCAAGGTGTCACCACTTCCATGAAAATGAAAGGAGAATCAAACCCAGTTGCTACCTAAGTATTAAAAATAATTTGATTATGGATTATTTTGTTTTATGCATACAACCTAGAAGAATGGGTGATACTACTAATATAAAGTAATATAAAGCACTTTTTAATAACCATCTACTAAATTCATAAGTGAGGTTTCTCAATACTTTCAAATATTAAAGTAAAAAAGGAACAGAATCAAGCAGAACTCCATCTTTTCTAATAATATTTATAAATGGATAAAACAATTGAAATAAACCAGCCCCATCTATCCCACTGAAAACGCATTTCTGACAAAATTTTACTTTAATACTTATTAAAATTTGTAATTAACATATGTTGTTTTGATTGTCTACTGGCTATGACTAAAGTGATAACTCAGTCCAAAATAAATTTGACACAGAGCATTATGGACATACACAATTTTCCTATTTTTGTATTATAACTGTCCATAGAACTCAAAACTGAGGGACCATTAAAATAAAGCACTTTTCATTCCCCTCTACTAAATTCATGAATGAATTTCCTTTTGTTGCAGAAAAATATCACATAACGGATAAAAATGCTTTCTAGCATAAAAGAATATATTAGGATAATATGTAAAGAAAGTAAAACAAAAATGAGAGAAAATATAACATGATTTTTGACAAAAATGCTTTCCAGCATAAAAGTATACATTACGATAATAGGTAGAGAAAGTAAAACAAAAATAGAGTTCAAAGAGAAAAAAAGACTATAAAAAATTCTGTTAAAATTAAGTCTGTTCATATATTTTTTAATGAATTGTTAAAAATCCTCTCATACACATTTAAAATTGTGATTTGAACACCACCACCAGAAATTACATCATTTACAGATATTAAAACTCAGATGAAAAACTCAAGATGTGGGAGAAGGTACATAGTTTTTTGTTTTTCCAGTTCTTTGAAGGGATATATGAGCAAAATGTTTGAAAATCCTTGTACTAAAGGTCAGACTATAACATTAGTGCTAATCTTCCTACTGGACATCTTCACCTGGATGTTCAGACACTTGAACTCTACATATTCAAAGTAAACTTAAGAACTCCCCTCTACAAATACACACATTTGTTTTTGAAAGAAGAAAGAAAAACAAACCTGCCTCTTCTTCCTATTTGCAATTTTGTTACTAGCTTCATCATCTACCTGGTCTTTCCAAACTAAAAAAGTAGGAATACTTTTTACCTCCCAAAGCAAATCAGTTCCTAGGACCTAACTCCTAAGTGTCTCTCTCTTCCTTCCACCAGTGCCATTGTTAAAGATCTCTTCACCAACTGTCGTCAAATAGCTGTTCTTCAAAACAGTAACTACATTTAATTTTACCTCCCAGGATCTCCCATGGAAAGTAAAACTACTTTACAATAATCAGAGCTATGCAAGTGTACCTGTCATGTCATGCATATATATGACTTACAAAAAAAAAAAAAAAAAACACAGAATCATGAAGGTGGAAGAATCAGTCACTCCCTTCAGACTATCCTTATCTAAATATCTTTCAAGCTGCTGTCTCAACAGTCACTGGTTGAAAATTTATAATCTCATGAGCTGCCTACCCTGTATGAACAGCTTTGCCAAAGATCTGGGTCCAAATATAACTCACTTGACTTATTAGTCCTAAATTAATTTGGTTAAAGAAGAGATTTACGTTAACACAAGAATATCAATAAAATTACATACAATTATAAAGAAGTTAAAAATTACTTACAATTTCACCACCCAGAGATAGCTTCAGTTAGCATTCTGGGATACATCTAGCTTTTTAAATATTTTTTGGCAAGCATGCATGGTACATAGATATATATGTATTTTGTGATTTATTTTTTTTAAACATAATTAAGATAATCTGTAGATACTTCGGGTTTTTTCCTCACTTAATTATGTTGCTAGCATTTCTTCCATGCGATTAAAGATTCTTCAAATTCTTCAAATCATTTTAGTGGGTACACAATATAGAAATAATACTAGAATCCATTGAGCCATTTGTAAACTACATTTTTATATATCATTTAAATTCTTTAAGGCATTTAAGTGCCGACATAATACAGAAATAATGAAAAATACTATACTACATAATACTATAATCTATTTAATCATTTGTAAATTATGTTTCCAGTTTTTCACAGTGATAATGGGATGAATAAACTTGAAGATTAACCTTTATCTACATTTTTAGTCATGTCCTCAGAATAGATTCCCAAAAGCAAATTATCAAGCAAAAATACTAATTTAAGTATTAATTTTTAAAATCTTACTAATATTGTGCATGTGTAACCTTCAAGCTATAAACTCACTTTAGCTGCAGTGTAGTGTAGCGTGATCACAACTCATTGCAGCCATGACCTCCTGGGCTCAAGAGATCCTCCCACCTCAGCCTCCAGCTTAGCTGGGACTACTAGCACGTGTCACCATGCCTGGCTAATTTTTTAATTTTTTTTTTGTAGAGACAGGATCTCTCTGTGTTGCCTAGGCTGGTCTCAAACTCCTGAATTCAAGCAACCCTCCCACCTAAGCCTCACAAGTGTTGGGATTATAGGCATAAACCACCATGCCCAGCCAGTATCACATTTTTTAGTATGCATTTCTTTGATTACTAGTATGGTTAAACACAAGATCTCCTTATTTCCCTACTGTTCCTAGCTATTGGTACTTATTCTACCCTCTGAAGTAATGTACTTTTCCCATGTGGCAAAAGGAAGTAGAAGAGAGTACACAGGCTTTAGAATCAGCATGAACTAGAGTTTAACCCATTTCCACTACTTAATTGTGTTACCTTGGACAAATGACAGCTTTAAACTTATATCTTCTCCAATTAGAGACCATTAACACAAAGTAGGAACAGTGCACAGCAATCAAGAACACACAACCAATCAAAATCTATAACATATTAACCCTCTTCTTCCTTTTATTCACATGGCAGTCCTTTAAACCCTGGAAGACAGCAATACTCTGTCACCTCTCACCAGCTCTCCATCTCCATCCATATCCCTGCTGGCTAAAATCTGAGACTTTTTTCCTCCAGAGAAATGGTTTCAAATCACCTTACCAACTGCTCATTATCTTCAGAGATCAATTTAGCTGAGTTACAGCCTCCTAGAACATGGCATTTAGAACAAAATAATCCAGATATGATTTGAAAAGATCAGAATGAAAGTTATTTCTTCAAATAACTAGTCAAATTTGTTCTCCTTATCCACATCCATAAGACAACAAAATTTTTAATTTGTAGACTCAAAATTCTAACTGTAGTCCACTCATCTGCCCTGATTAGGCAGGCCAGATTAAAAGTGAAGGTCTTGGAGCACAACAGGCCCTTCTGGAAGTTCATATAATACCTTGAGCAACTTAATGTCTGGAAACTCAGTTTATTCTTTGGTAAAAATGGGAGTAACTCTACTTATCTCATAGAGTTTTTGTAAAGATCAAAAACACCAACTGGGCCAGGCACGGTGGCTCATGCTTGTAATCCCAGCACTTTGGGAGTCCAAGGTGGGCGGATCACTCGAGTCCTGGAGTTCCAGACCAGCCTGGGCAACATGGAAAAACCCCATCTCTACAAAAAATAGAAAAATTAGCCAGGCGTGGTGGGGCATGCCTGTAGTCCCAGTTACTCAGGAGGGTCATTTAAGGCAGGGATGCAGAGGTTGCAATGTGCCGAGATACTGCCATTGCACTCTAGCCTGGGAGACAGAACAAGACCCTGTCTCAAAACAAAAACAAAACAAAACAAAAAAATACTACACCAATTAAAAGTATCTGCCATATAGGAGTTACTCCAAAAACAGAAACAAGTACAGTTAACAATTCAACATGAGTTTGAACTGCGAAGGTCCACTTACAAGCAGATTTTTTTCAATAAATATACTAAGAAATTTTGTGAATATTTATGAAAATTTTAAAAAACTTGCAAAGCATCACCCCTGAGACAGACCAATCCCTCCTCTTCCTCCTCAGCCTACTCAACATGAAGATGATGAGGTTCATGAAGACCTTTACGATGATCCACCTCCAGTTAACGAATAGTAAACTCTTACTTCTGATATTCTTAACTATATTTTCTTTTCTCTAGCTTACTTTATTGTAAGACAGAATATAATACATATACAAAACTTGTGTTAATCACCTGTGTATGTTATCAGTAAGGCTTCTCACCAAGAGTAGGCTATTAGTAGTTAAGTTTTTAAGAAGTCAAAAGTTATATTTGGGCCGGGCACGGTGGCTCAAGCCTGTAATCCCAGCACTTTGGGAGGCCGAGACAGGAGGATCACGAGGTGAGGAGATCGAGACCATCCTGGCTAACACGGTGAAACCCCGTCTCCACTAAAAAATACAAAAAACTAGACGGGCAAGGTGGCGGGCGCCTGTAGTCCCAGCTACTCGGAAGGCTGAAGCAGGAGAATGGCGTAAACCTGGGAGGCGGAGCTTGCAGTGAGCTGAGATCCGGCCACTGCACTCCAGCCTGGGCGACAGAGCGAGACTTCGCCTCAAAAAAAAAAAAAAAAAAAAAAAAAAAATTAAAAGTTATATATGAATTTTTGACTGCACAGGGAGTTGGATCCTGCATTGTTCAAGGGTCCGCTGTAATTATAATTGCTACTAAAGCAAAACTACTGCATCTTTATTAAGCACCATTTGCCAAGTACTTTATATGGTCCTGAACTACAGTTTGTTCTACTCAAAATTCCGAGAAGTAAAGCGGACTTTGCTTAAATTTAGTTATCTCAGTTAACAACTAATTTTCTCCCCCAAATTCTACCTTGACCTGCCTTGGTCTTTTCCATCTCCCTCTAGCCATCACTTTCTGAAAATGAACAGCCATCCCGACCAGCAGGTGGAGGCATGGAGCAGCAATCCAAAATTGCTACTCAAAGAAAATTATAAGCAGGAGATGCTTCTTATGTCAACCATACAATCAGTGGCACAGGTCCCTTATAAAAGGAACCTACCAGCAGCCAAAATAAAGCCCTGCAAGTTTAGAAGGCTCATCTACAAATCTAGTTTTTGTTCCTCTCCTCATATGCTGATCCTATGAACACTTACACCTGAATGCAAATATGCAAAAGTATCACTTATTTGTGAATAACCTTTTGAAAAGCATGTTTGGCAACAATATAAAAAAATCAACAAAGTCTATGTTACTTTTAGGCAAGAATAAGCCACTTAAATGTGGAAGAGAATAAAGTCTAAATTTTCTCTCAATTCAAATTAAACATAGAAGATAAGCAACTTCATAGCCAGAATCTAAAAGTTTTGAATTATTTTTAAATTAGAAGATTCAAAATGAATTGGAGCTTTTTGTAATGAACACAGGGAATTTAAGAATGTCTATATCTGAAAAGATCTTTAGTCAAGAGACTTCTAACAAAATCAGAAATAGATTTTATATAAACACATAAACAAATGTGATCGATAAAATCAAACAAAGAAAATTAAATTCCTTAAGAGGGCCTGCATGCAGTAAGACTTCTTCATCATCTAAATTTACTAGGTCTTTAATCCAGTTAAATGACTGTTTACGATCTTAGAGAAAAATGAGAAGGAAGCTAAGTTTTGTCCACTCCCGCTCTCTTCAGCTCTTCTCTTCCCAAACTTGCACCTACATTCATCCTCAGAAAACAACGCAATTCTCTAAAACTGCTCTGGTCAATAGTGAAGGAAGAGGAGGGAAGAGAAGAAGAAAAGAGTTGAAAATTGCCTCAAAGAGAATGAATGGCAACCCTCCCTCTTCATAACTTCTGTGAAGGGCTTAATATTTTACCTCTTGCAGCCTTTTGTGTTTAAGAAGGAATTCCTGGGTAGACAGCATGTACAGCTGATGGAACTCTAGGCATAGCAACAAAGCAGTAAAATCTCAGCATATAAACAACATCTCCTAGACTGAATGTGTTCCTGACAACCTATAAACTAGAAATTTGAACACCCTGTTAGAACTACACTCCCACTCCAAATACACTATGGATTTACATTAATATTATATTTGAGCATGTATCTGAAATATAAACACATATTAGCTCAGAAGTGAAAGCTAAAGTATGGTAGTATTAAATTTAGTATGAAGAATTAAAGTATGAAGCATTTCTGAAAACAGAAATGAAGCCAAGGTCCCAACAAAACAGGTGTTTTGAGAATATACAGGTAGGAAGGTCTCATAAATATAACCACTTCCCTTGGGGTATCCCACTCACTGGCCACACTATTCACTGTATCAGCTTCTGTATCTAAGTTTGCAAAGAGGCAACTATTATGGTAACAGTAATTTGGAATAATGCACGTTTATATATTGACGTTGGGTAGACAAGAGCCCTTATAAATGAGCACGGGACATGCAAATAAAATTTCACAAAAGAGCAAATACAAACAGCACAAGCAATACTTCAGAAAGCACACTTGCTTACTGCAATTTAAAACAAACTCAGTGTACCACAGTACATCTACTATAGTAGCAAAATGTTTATAAAATGTCTAATAATATATGATTGGAGATGAAACACATAGGGTCACATATTTTGGTAATATCGAAGTATAGATCCTTTTGAGAATGTCAAAAGATGTTCTTACCTTTTGACCCATCCTAGTGATTTTAAAGATTTTATCAAGCATGCATGAAGGTGTTCATTAAACAAAGTTTTGCATACCTCAACAAAAACCTAAAAACAAAAAATGTTCAACATTCAGAGAATGTGTTGCTTATAGATTAACACGACTTCACTCTAGTTTATTAAGTAAGACAATACCTCTGCTCTGCCAACTAAATAGCTGCTAGCCATATGTAGCTATTTAAATAAAACTGAAGTAAAAATTCATTTCGTCAGTCATACTAGCCACATTTCAAGTGCCCACTAGCCACACAAGGCTAGTGACTATCATTGGATAGTGCAAAAACATTTCCATCATCACAGAAAGTTCCACTGGACAGCTCTGATCATATCCACATGGGCCATCCTCCTTCCTCCTCCCGCTACGTTCACTCATTTGTCTAGAAACAACTGCTTAACCTTCAGTCCTCGGCCTAAGCAAGCCTCAATGATTACTTAAGGCTAACCCTGATTTAAACCAGAAATTTAGGCATACATTCCTTATCGTCTCATAACACTTTGATAACTCCAGTATAATAATTACCCCACATATAATCACACCATTTTCTCTATCACAATTCTGTAAGTTTCCTGAAGGAGGAACCAACTTTTATCAAAGGGGCTTTGAACTATTCTGGCACTCACAGGACCTGGATAATTTGTCATATACTAAGAACACTGCTAAAGAGAGAATGGAAATAATGACTGTAGTTGAAAAATGGTTGTGTATAAGGAAGGGTATGCATACAAAGGAAAACTTGGTTAGGCTGGCAGTGTTACAAATGATTAAGACAACAACAACAAAAAACTACTACAAGCTCAGTATCACTATCCAAAATGCTTGGGACCAGGAGTGTTTTGGATTTCAGACTTTTTTGGATTTTGTAGTATTTGTGTATACATCATGAGGTATCTTGGAGATAGGACCCAAGTTTAAATACAAAGATCATTTAGATTTTATATACACCTTATACACATAGCCTGAAGGTAATTTTACACACTCTTTTAAATAATTTTGTGCATGAAACAAGGTTTGTGTACACTGACCCACCAGAAAGCAAAGGCGTCTCATCACCCATGTGGACGATCTCATTACCCATGTGGTCGATCCGTACTTGTTTGGCATCACCATCATTTCTGACTCTGAATTTATATGCTAGTGATAAGCAATCACTTCTCACACTTATTCACACAAAAGAACTTAACGGTAAACAATATGACATACCATTAATACAGTGAGAAAATACTGTGTTTAGGATAACCAGGCAGCACAGTAGCAGCCCCAGAATACCTGCATCAGCTGCTCAACAGCAAAAAATAACAGCAGAATCTCTGTCTCCGTGTCAGCACTCAGAAAGTTTCCATTTGAGGGCATTTTGGATTTTCAGAGTAGGGATGCTAAGCCTGTAATTCCTTACATATTCTCAACACATAACACAAGGAGCCTCACTCACAAGAAGGTATTCTATGAGTACATATTTGTGAAGTATTTCTTTAAAAAAAAAAGACAAATGCTAACTTAGAAACAATATAAATTAATGATAGATTTCTAAAAATTAAAACTCAAATTTCTAACCCATATAAGATTTGCTTCCAGTGCACAGAAAATCTGACTGAATAATTCCAACTGCAGTGCTTTGGCATACTCATCAATATACTCACTCAACTTCCACATCTACCAAGAACCTACCTATGCAAAGTACCATAGATATGATGGTGAACAAGACACAATTTCTGCCTCCACAATATTTTTTTTCCAAATATGAATGTTATTCTCAAACATGAATCTTTAAACTCAGCTCTCAACAATAGACATCCAAAAAGGACAAAGAACAAGCTTCACCTAGTTTATCATTCACTAATTCAAAAAACTCATATTAACCATTTGAAATAGTATACGTCCTACTTTAAAACAAAAAATTAACGCCTCATTTACTTGGCACCCTTAGAAGATCTGGTGTTCCACATAAATGAATTTTTCAGGTAACTCAAGCTTGTCCATTTCAGCACCAATACTTAAACTCTTTGGCATGAAAATCTTTTAAAAAACAAAACAAAACAAAAAACAGTACAAATCTTTCAACTTTAAAAAACAGGCTCTATTAACATTATTCTGACTGAAACTTACTGTGTTGTACAACACTCAAGCCCCTGAACTAAATGTCCCAGGGTGCTTGTAAAAGTTGCTGGCTTCGAAGAGTTTTGCTTCGAAGAGTTTTTCTTCTGACCCCTGGCTTTTGGTGTGTCTGCTGTCAACCTTTGCTGCTGTCAGTGTGAACTGACTCTGGCAGCCTCCCACCCCACTTCAAATTTGCTGCTACTTGGAAAACAAGTTGTGTCAGAACTTTGCCTAAAACACACTGGCTTTGAGACGATCTCCAAATCAATGTTGGTCACTCAGTCTTTTCTGTGTATTACTTGAACTGTTATGGTCTGCAGTTACAAGTTCCAAACCAAGTTTTGGATAAAAGAATTTGTGCTGTACCTTCATGCTCCCATATTGTCTTCATATTTAAAACTGATGCTCAGAGATAATTTCATTACCTATTCATTCATTCAACAAATATTCATTAAGTACCTACTAGGAGCTAGGCTCCAATACTATCGTGACAATAAGGAAATGAAAAGGAAGGTTGCCAGTTTTAAGCATATTTTCAAGTACAAAAACTGTAATTATTTTACTTAAAGTCTTTTTTTGGGGGAAGAAAAAGGGGGAGTGTTTTTTTTTCCCTAAGCCTCTTAAAAATTACAAAACCTGTTAAACTTTTTATAACTTCTGTACATTCAGGTTTAGGAACTAAAAATTTAAGGGTAAAGAAAGCATTTGATTAAACCAAATGTTTATTTTACAAGCTCTGGGTAGGATTCCAAGATTTTCTGTCTCCTTTCTTTTTCCTATTACAAATTCCCATCTAGGCCTAAAGAAACCAATATCAACATATGCTTTATTATTAAATGATATGCAAAGTCTTGATAATGATAAGTATGTCCATCTCAGCATCCACTAAGTTTACATTTACCACAATGTTAATAGAAGAAAAAGTGTTAATTGAGGAAAATTTCTGTCCAAAGTTTAAGAAGTTCCTATATACTTCACTTTGGGGTTCAGAAATTTTTTAAAAAGTTGTAAGGGTTAGTAAAATATGGTGTAACTCTACAATATTTGCTTCATCTGCCACAATCATATTTTTAAAATTCCATTACCCATTTAAACCTAAGGCTAGAAAAATGAACCAAGAAGTGGAGCTTAAAATTGGTCTCTGTGGATTAATTAAGACATCAGGAAAAACCCCTGGCATCAGCTTCATTTTGATCCCTTGGAATCTTCCTTCTCATTCGTTTTCTCCTCAGAGAGCACAAGAACTTTATTCATAATTTATAATTGTATAAATAATCAGTGATTGCCTTTATTATTCAGATATAACTGGAAATGAGTTGCTAGTCATGTGCCTGCTGATCTGAAGAAGTAAAATAATATTTAGAAGTGAAAAACGTTACTTTCATTAAAAATCTTTAACTACTACTATTAAAAACCTTCTTCAGCAGTGCATTAATATTTCCTCAACATTAATTCTGGAATCTGAACATGCTTTAAGTGGTACTAAAAAGGCAGATCACAGGTCTAACCTTCAAAATAACCATGTAATATTATTCTAAATGACACATTATAGTAATTTTCACAAGTCTGCTCTGACTTCATTAGCATACTACCTTGTGCTGTGAAATAAGTTTTAGTTTAGATAAAAAGGATTCACAGAGAAACCGAAATATAGGCTCTTGCTCCTTCTACAACCACTTCAGGCAAAGAAGTAAATGACAAATATTTACTAGACACTTATTACACTACCAGGTGCTGTCCACACTACCTGCAAACACACACACACACACACACACCCCTTGCTCAAGATACAATACAACTGGAGAGAGAACATACACTCCCATAAAAGATAATATTAACCAATAGGAAAAATTTGATTTTAAAAGTGATCCTTAGCCATAACTTCTGGCAGCAGAAAGTGAAGGCATTCAGTTCAGATGTAAACAAAATTTTTTTTACCCCTCTGTTTTAAGTCTGGCAATCAAAATTAGCCAAACCTAAGGAAGTGGACCAACGGCATCACCACAGGAAAAAAACAGAAATGTTCAGGAGCAACTGGTATTGGACCACTCAAAGGCTTCCCATCAGTGCACATCAGTAGTTTCTCTCCTAAAATCTCCTTATCAAATTAAAAACAAAACTGATTCCTGGCTATGAACTTTGCAGACTTCTTCCTCTGATACCCAGTACAGCCCAACCACAGAAACGAAGGAGTCAGGGAGACGACAGCAACGGGGCATCTAGGCCTATTGTTCAGAGAGAACCGCAGGACCAGGCGAGCGCCGCGGGGTGCGCGGGAGCTGGGGGAGGAGAGGCGCGAACCCCGTACAGGTGTGTGTATGGGAGGGGGGACAGGTATGTTGCAAGGCGGTGGAGCACAGGTGTACTCAAGGGCCACAACTAAGAAATAAAGACTCAACTTCCAGACCGAAAAAGAGGAGGGCGGTCATTCCTGAGGCTTAAACTGCTGGGCACGGAGGGTGACAGGCCTGGGGAGGGTGTGATGAGAGGATCCCGGAGCCCACTAGTGTGGGGTTTTGGGGAGGCTGGAGAACTGAGGGGGGACAGCCAGGAGGATTCAAAGAAAAGGCTCCCCGATCGAAAGGCCAGCCTAGAAATCCCCAGACAATGGACAATGCGCGGGCTGGGGGATGTCGCGGAGGTGAAGCTGGGTGGGCAGAGGGAAACAAAAGAGAGAAGCCCCCAAGTGTGGGCCCGGCGGCGGCGATTACCTGAGAGAGCTCCCGGGGATTGGGGCAGCCGAAGAGCGCGGAGCTGGAGCTGAAGCTGATGGCTCCTCGGCGGCTGAGGACGTGCTGGGGGACCGGCCTGTCCAGGGGCAGTACCGGCAGCTGGTAACATACTTCCATTGAATACACCCGCCCTGCCTCCGCGCGGCGCCCGCCCTGCCGCGGCCGCCGGCCCCTGCACTGGGAGGGGGCCGCGGCTCGGGGGCTCCGGGCCGAGACGGGGGCAGGGCGGGCGGGGGCCGACCCTGGGCCGGGAGGCCGAGCTCACGCCTCCCCAACCCCAGCCCTCCGCTCGGGCCGCCGGCGGGAAGGTTCTGCGGCGGCCGCGGCGCCAATTACCAGGACCGGCGCGCGCCTAGCTCCAGGCGAGGGGCGACGGGGTGCAAGCGGGGCCAGCACTAGCAAAGTCGGAGAGGGAACCCCGCCGCCTTGGGGCTCCTCGGCCGAGAGAAGCAGGTACCCGGACTGCAGAGTTCGAGTGGAGCACGGCCGGAGCAAAGCGGTGCAAGAAAAGACGGCTGGAGCCAGCGACCAGACCAGGGGGCGGGGGCACTCAGGAGCAGCGACCAGCTCGGGCCGCTGCCGCCGCCGCCGCTGGAGTCCTGCCCCTCCCCTCCCCTGGAGCCTGACTTCACTCCGCCGCCGGCGCGAGCCCGGCGTAATTCACACTTTGCAGCCGCGGACCCTGCGCCAACCACGGCTGCCGCCACCGTGACGTCACGACGCCGCGCCGCCGTAGCGCCCAGGGAGACTGGTCAGCGACCGAGAGCGACAGTAGCCTTCCTTGTGTTCCGCACCCTAGAGCTCTGTCGGAGTCCCCTCCCGACAAACGTTTTCCCCTATCTATCTCATCCGCAGTTCTCTTCACGCCCTGCCATAACTCCCTCCCCTAGCTCCTCGCAAGCCAAGGCGCGTGCGCACGAGGCCCCAAGGTTTCGGGGCATCCCCCTGAGCGCTAAACTCGTGCGTTCCAGCGCCCCGAGGGTATGGGGTGGGTTGATCCCGCGCTAGAGACGCTGTTCCGGCTTGCCGACCCCAGAAACCCAAAGCACGCGGCGCAGTAGCCCTCCTCAGCCCTGACCGCGGGGTCACTTCTGGCTTTTCCCTCCTTGTTCCCATTCATGGGCTTCGCTAGAGACCGCTGCGGCAGTGACGTCAGCGGGCCGCGCAGGCATCGTCCTCCCTGCTACGTCACTGCCAGTCCCTTGGTGGGGCCAGGCTCGAGCGATCTCCTGGCAGGTGCGGCCCCGGGGCCATCCCGAGCCCGAGGGGCGGAGAGGGGAGCCGAGAATTCGGAAGTGAGAAGGGGGCCTGGAGACAACGGGAAAAAACCAAGACTGATAAAGAATTATGGGTGAAAAGAATGAGAAAGAATGATACTGAGAAGACAAAGGAAAAAAGTAGACTTCATGGCCCTCTACCGAAAGCGTTGTTTGTTGGCTTTCGATTTTTTGAAAGCTAGAAAAGATAAAGAGCTCTTCACCTGATTTGTCGGCTAGATGTATAATTTAAGTGTTCATTTTGTCACATTTCTCACTAAACTGTCCAAGCTTTCAGCATCAACTGATTGTTTCTAACGCATTCCGGCCTTTGGGATTTCAGCCTGAACAACCTCTGCCCTGCTGGCAGAATTGTTGCTTTGGTTCAGTTCTTAGGGCACCCACCCTTCTACTGATTTGAGATGACTAGCCATTGACAAGGTGGGAGGCCTTTGAAAGCACTGCATAGCTTCCACTGATGATGAGATCATGTACCAAATGCACATAATCCGGTAAATGAGCAAAAGTAGACCTTTTATCATCTTTGCATGGCATCTGTTTCTTTTCTCTTGCTACAACTTTATACCTCCTACGTGGATATTTTTCTACCTGTCTGCTTTCTACTATTAAAAGAACTATAACCCCCAACATCGTCTTGTGGAGTTTGTCTTCATTAGATGATGTAAGCTCCCCTTTAGTACAACTGATCCAACTCATCTTTGAAATCCGAATTACTCCCACAACTTCTAGTAGATGTATTGAGCGTCTACTATATGCTTGGGATTATACTGAGCACATTTTCCTACGTTATCACATTTACTTCTCACAAAAGCATCGTGAGGTACTTAGTCCCTGAATTGAGAATAGGCTCACGGAAACAAAGTTGCCCTAGACCTTAGACAGATAAGTGGGAAGAACTAACCTCAAATAATGTTTGAATTCTGTGTAAATCTAAACATCCAGGAGGTGATATTGGTGTGATGTTACTGTGTGCCACATAAAATAACTGTATTACATTTAATAACATCTAAGAGACCCAGGTTGATTAAATCATTTAAGGACAGAGCGCTAAGTAGATAACTAAAAAATGCATCCCCTTTCAACATAGTTACTGTTGTGCACCTGTGAACCAAGAACTGTGACAGGCATTCTACATACAATGTTTAACTTTACCCAACACGATAGCCACTTAAGTCAGGTAATTTTATCCTGATTCTACAGATGAAGAATCAGATTACAAGACTGTAAGTCATTTGCCTCAGTGAACTCTGGTTTATGATTTCAGAGCCATGCATTTTCCACCATACCACACAGTATCTTCTCCAGAGTTTTTCAGTTGTTTACAGTGTTCTTTACTGTGTTGAGGAGCCTATTAATCAGGTTCTTCAGAGAAACACAACCAATAGGATGTACATATAGAGAGAGGGAAAGAGAGTTATTTTAAGGAATTGGCTTACATTTTTGTGAAGGCTGGCAAATCTGAAATCTGTAGGGCAGGGCAGCAGGCTGGAAATTCAAGTAAGAGTTGAAATTGCAGTTTTGAGTCTGAAATCTGCACAGCAGAACCACAGGCTGAAAATTCACACAGGGTTTCTACATAGGAGTCTTGATGCAGACCTGAGTCATCCTCAGGAAACCTAAGTCTTTGTTCTTAATGCTTTCAACTCTTCGGATGAGGTCCACCCACTCTATGGAGAGTAATCTGCTTAAAACCAATTAATTATAAATGGTAGTCACATCGACAAGTATCTTTATAGCAACATCTAGACTAGTATTTGACCAAATGGCTGAACATCATAGTTTAGCCAAGTTGATACATAAAATTAAGTATCACAGGGAGCAAAGGTTAAACTTAAATAAAGAAATGCTATTACTTTCTGCAATAAAAAGAAAAGTACCTGAGAAAAAAGTAACAAAAACTGCAAAATTCTTATGAAGGAGGCTTTTACATGGTTGAAACATAAAAGCTGACTTGAATATTTAGGAAGTATTCACATGAGACACAAATATCTTCACATTATGTGTCCATTTAATGTTTCCAACATGTTTTCCTTCCCCAAACCTCCTTGTCACCAGTTTTCTAATCATATTCCTTCCAAGGTCCAAACCATCTATCCAAGCAGTCAGATACTGCTCATGAATCAGTATAGACCTCTACATATAGCTATTCCCCTTTCCAGACAAAATGAACAATCAGGTACACTGCTCCAAGTTCTGCTAACTGGGAGTATTTCTCTTCACTGCCTCTAGAATCACCACAGAGAAGGGCCATCGTGTTGTAGCTGTCCACTGTCCGTACCATAAAATTCAGAACTATCTGTAAATCAGTTGCAAATATTTTTCTCAACAGGTTGTAGGGGACCAGATGCCTTAGATGCCTTCTGGCTCCAAGGTTTCTGCTGAGAAATTGAATAATAATCTCAATGAGGTTCCCACGAATATAAAGAATTGCTTTTCTCTTATTGCTCTCAAAATTCTATCTTTGTCTTTTTTTTTCAAGAGAGTGATAATGTCTTGGTCTGGGTCTTTTTGGGTTTGTCATACTTGAATCTGGCTGATCTTAGATGTCTAAACATGATTTCTATAAATTTGGGGAGTGTTCTGCCATTATTTCTTCTCATAATCTCTCTGCTTCTTTCCCTTTTCTTTCTGAAAATCCCATAATGCATGTATTAGTCTGCTTGATGGTATCACATATGTTCCTTAAACTCTGTTCACTTTTCTTTATTCCTTTTTATTTCTGTTTCTCAGAATTTATAATTTCACATGTACTATAGTCAAGTTCACTGATTCTTTCTTCTGCCTATTCAAGTCTGCCGCAGAACCCCTCTAAGAGATTTTTCAACTTGGTTATTGTGTTTTTCAGCTTCAGAATTTGAATCCATTTTATAATTTCTATCTCTTTGCCAATGATTAATTTTGTTTACATATTGTTTTCCTGATTCCACTTAGTTCCCTGTCCATATTTTCCCTTAGCTCCTTTAGCATATGAAGGACAGTTATTTTAAAGCATTTGTTAGTAAGTCTAATGTCTGTGTTTTTTCAGGGAAGTTAACTGCTACTTTATTTTCTTCTTGAAAGGGACATATTTTTCTGGGTTTTTGAAATATGTCTTGTGGGGGTTTTGTTGTTGTTGTTGAAAATTGGGCAGTTGAGAAAACAGACACCTCTTCCAGTCTTTGCAGACTGACCCTGTGCCAGGGAAGTTTTTCACTAATTAGGTGGTCCACAGTTCTAAGCCTTAGGATCAGCTTAAGGAGAAAGCTTAAGAACTTACAAGTTCTTTTATGAGCATGCATCTTGCTCAGGCCATTGTGTGGCTTTTTAAATTTCTCTGTGTACACAGCTGCTTTTTAATGTCTTATTTTCCAAATGAGTCTCTCCTTGAGGCCTTTCGTGGTCTCCACCCATAATGTCTCACCCAGGTGTCTATGAGCCAGTCTCCCTGCAACTTTCCCAAGCAGGAGCCACTGCTTCTTCCTGTGAGATCTGAGTTAGGCAAAGCAGAGACCAGTCCTTCAGGCATTCCCTGGTAGGTTAGAGCATTACAAATAAAAGTCTGCTCTGTTCCTACTGATTTATAGTTTTGTTTTGTACTGTTTTTATCTGGCTTTGGTGTCGGGGCAATATTTGCCTCATAAAATGAGCTGGAAAGGTTTCATTACAGTTCCATTTTCTGAAAGTGTTGGTGTACAAAAGTGGGATTACTTCTTCCGCAGATGTCTGATAGGGTTCACTAGTAAAACTCTCTGGACCTGCACTTTTTATTGTGGGAAGATTTTAAATGACTAATTCAATTTATATACCTGATGAATCTTATAAACTAAGCTCTGTGTAACCCCAAAAGTAGTCTCCGAGGTTGTAGGCCAAAATGTTAGAAGTGGTGGGATTGTGGTTTTTCCTTTTCTTTTAAAATGTCATCCTAATCAATTTTATTTGTCAAATTTTCTAAGATAAACCTATATTATTTTATAACAAAACTTATTCATAACCTGGGCAACATGGTGAAACCCTGTCTCTACAAAGAAAATGCAATGATTAGCCAGGTGTACTGGCATGTGCCTGGAGTTCCAGCTACTCGGGAGGCTGAGGTGGGAGCATCACTTGAGTCCCGAAAGTTGAGGTTGCAGCAAGCTGTGATTGTGCCACTGCACTCCAGCTTGGGCAACAGAGCAAGCCCCTGTCTCAAAAATAAATAAATAAATAAATTAAATTAAAAAATAAAAAAACCCAGTTATTTATTAAATATATAAACTGTGAGTAAAAATAAAATGTCTATAATGTGATGATAAACACACAATAAAATAAAAGGGTAATTGAAGAAAAAATTTCACTTGAGGGTTAGTTCCCTAGACTATTTAGTAGTCCAACACTAATCAACAAGCACTTCTATAGTAGTACACTAATGAATTACCAGTCGGAAGATTTCTAGCTAGACACAGCAGATTGTATACATGTATTGGTCTGTTCCCTCTTCAAACTCTCCTAAATGACACTGAAAGAGAAAATAAAGCATTAGTTCAGGACAAAAAGAAGGAGAAATGAAAACTGATGAGAAGTTCATGTTTTGGAAACTGAAGGTGATGAGTAAGTTATACATGTCTAAGCAAAACAGAAAGCTAAACCCTGAGCTCACAAGTGGAGAGGGCTACATCCAGCTGATATCTGCTGCGGAGACCCAGGACAGTCTCAGAAATTAGAGACCCCACCCATCTTGCAAGGCAGGGATCCACATGGGCTGAAAAAGAAAAGATCAATTGAAGTTCTTTATAACAAGTGATCAGAACCTCAGATCTCCTCCCCAAGGCTGTGCAGACAGGTAACTTGCTCTTCTTCACCTCGGCAGAAAATTGGATGGACTGACCCAAACGGGCTCTGGACTTGGATTCACCAGGCAGAACTGAGGGTGAGGTGAGAGTACCATATGCAAACGGGTGGCATAAGTGAGAGTCTGCATACTTAGTGACAGTCAAGTTTATTTCCTCTAGGCAAGAGCCTGGAAGATTCCTCTTTCAAAAAAAATGAAAGTTTTGTTGGTGTTGTCAGTTGGGAGTCTTCCGACCAAGTAAATGGATCCACACATAATTCTAAAGTAAACCCCACCCATGTGCAGAGAGCTTTTAAACAGCACCTCATTCTTAAACATGAAAGAACAATCAAGCATTATCAGAATTTTGAAAAATCCTATAGCATGAGAGATGATAGAAATGAACAGCAAAAAGAAACAAGGGGAAACAGAAACAACACAGAGAAATCCCTTCCAAAAAACCAATAATATTCTTAGAGAGATAAGAAGTTATAAGGTATAAGGGCAGAATGATATGAAACAAAATAGTTCTTTTAAATTAAAACTATAATAGCAAAAAATTAAATATTTAACGAATGGGTTAGATGATAAAGCTAAATATATCTTCCCAAAAGTAAAACAAAAAATTAAAGATACAGATAATGTGAGAAAATATATTAAAATTAAAGTCCTAGTCCAGGGGGTTAAATGTCCAAATAATAATGATTTCAGAAAGAGAGAATTGAGAAAATCATGGAGAGGAAATAATTTAAGAACATTTAGCAGAACCGGAAGGCACATTTCCAGATGGAGATTGCCAAGTCTGTGCTTAGAATAATGGACGGAGAAAACATAGACACCAAGGGATAGTGTTGTGAAATTTTAGAATACTGGGGACAAAATTAAGAACTTAAACATCTTCCAGGGAATATACGTAAAAACAGGCCACATACAAAGGACCATGAATCAGCAGAGCAAAGGCCCTCTCAATAGCAAATTTGGAGGTAAAAGGTAAAGAAAGCCTTCAAAATTCTGAGGAAACATGATTTTCCATCTAGGAATCTGTATACCTGCCCATACTACCAATTTAGTGTGAAAGCAGAATAAAGATAATTTTCAGACATTGAAGAGCTCCAGTATGTAGCTCTCACTGCACCTTTTTTCAGGAAGCTATTAGGTAATGTGCTCTAGAAAGAGTAAGAAGGATACCATGCAAGGGAAATACGACAATGGAGCAAACATGGGCATCAACACAGGGGAGAGGGGAAGGAAGTCCCAAGTGATAGTCCCTGAGTCACAGCACCAGAGAGGACTGAGACAGCAACAAGGCCACATATAAGCAGGAGGATGGAAGCTCTGGGAAGAAAACGGAACCAATAAGTGACCTGTAGTAGCTAAACACAGTGAGAGAAACTCTGGCAGAGAGTTTGGGGATATATTTATTATGACGGCATAGAAAATTAAACCAATAAATTTCAATTAATAACACTGAGAAAAACAAGTTGTAAAAGAAATTTAATCATCATACATTATACGACTGTTTTATAAACTATTCATTACATATTCACAACAATATAATCACTGAATATTGATTTAACAAAAATACGGTGTTACAGCTAAATATATTGAGAGGTGGAAGGGGATGAAAAGTGTGTGTCTCCTTGGGTGATATTAGAGAGCCAAATTTTCATCTTACACAGTAGAATATTAATAGATAATATAAAAAATTGAGATGTGATATATATATGCATTTTTTTCTTTTTCTTCTTCTTCTTTTTTTTTTTTTCTGAGATGGAGTTTCGCTCTTGTTGCCCAGGCTTCAGTGCAACAGCATGGTCTCAGCTCACTACAACCTCCACCTCCCGGGTTCAAGCAATTCTCCTGCCTCACCCAATTAGCTGGGACTACAGGAGGTGCCTGCCACCATGCCCTGCTAATGTTTTCTATTTTTAGTAGAGACAGGGTTTCACCATGTTGGCCAGGCTGGTCTTGAACTCCTGACCTCAGGTAATCCAGCCACCTCAGCCTCCCAAAGTGCCAGGATTACAGGCATGAGCCACTGTGCCTGGCTGACATGTGATTTAATAATATGAAACTAAATCCTTGTAAGAAACAACTAAAAGCAGTATATATTCTTGCCATAGCAGAGCAAAAATTGATAGTGCATAGGGATGGGACAAGATGCTGCTAGGTTTATTATGACATCATCAACTGTTGAACTCTAAAAGCTATGTACATGCATTATGCTTTTCATTCAAAAAATAAAAATAATCATATTATGTTGAGTTGTGTCCCGCAAAAGACATGAAGGAGTCCTAACTCCTGGTATGTGTCACCTTATTTGGAAATAGGGTCTTTGCAGATGCAACCACGTTAAGATAAGGTCATGCAGGATAAGGGTGGACCCTATATCCAATGATGGTGCCCTTATAAAAGGAGGGAGATTTGGAGGCACTCATACATGCAGTGAAGAAAGTCATGTGAAAACAGAGATGGAAACTCAAGTGGTAACTATACAAGCCATGGAACACCAAGGACTGCCGGCAACCACCAGAAGCTAGGAAAGAGGCGTGATCAGATTCTCTTCTAGAGCATTCAGAGGGAACCTGGCCCTGCCAACACCTCCATCTTAAACTTCTGACCTCCAGAACTGTGGGAGAATACATTTCTGTTGTTGTAATCTATCCAGTTGATGGTCATTTGTTACAGCAGCTTTAGGACACTAATATAACCATGTTAATTCTGGGTGTCTGAATTGGAGCAGGAAATGTTTCACAAAGCGTCAGTTCCTCTAAATTCATTTCTACACTTGAGGTTAAATAACACAATAACAACAACAACAACTAATCAATTTACTTTTTTGTTTTGTTTTTTTTAAGGCACAGTAGAAAATCCATCTGTTTAATTAAGGGATGTGGGAGGACTAGAGATATGGAATCACAAATTTTAGTTGCTAGTTATAAATATTGAAGTGAATGCCTGTCTGAAGTTGACTTTCTGTTTTTAAAAACACCTCTCAGTTTCCCTGCTATCTCTGAAGAAGAATGTAAAGAACAAAGGGCCCTTTCCCTCACACATCATGAAATAACAATGTAAAATATTGAACAGAATAAATCTTACTCAAAACAGCAAAATCTTTTACAGTGAAGCTGAAAATCAATTACTAAACAATTTTTTGCACTAACAAATATCTCTGAACTTAATTGCAATTTTTATATAAAACAGTGACAGATTTAAAGAAAGCACCTGTATTATTTACATTTTCTACACTCTTAATTCCAGTGCCCTCTCTGCTTAAAATTAGTTTAAATAGGGCCAGGCATGGTGGCTCATGCCTGTAATCCCAGCACTTTGGGAGGCCAAGGTGGGCAGACCACAAGGTCAGGAGATCGAGACCAGCACAGCTAATATCGTAAAACCCCATCTCAACTAAAAAAAAAAAAATTAGCACCGGGCGGAGCAAGATGGCCGAATAGGAACAGCTCCAGTCTCCAGCTCCCAGCGCGAGCGACACGGAAGACAGGTGATTTCTACATTATCAACTGAGGTACTGGGTTCATCTCACTGGGGAGTGCCGGACAATCAGTGCTGGTCAGCTATTGCAGCCCGACCAGCGAGAGCTGAAGCAGGGCGAGGCATCGCCTCACCTGGGAAGCGCAAGGGGGAAGGGAATCCCTTTTCCTAGCCAGGGGAACAGAGACACACAACACTTGGAAAATCGGGTAACTCCCACCCCAATACTGCGCTTTAAGCAAACAGGCACACCAGGAGATTATATCCCACACCTGGCCGGGAGGGTCCGACGTCCACGGAGCCTTCCTCATTGCTAGCACAGCAGTCTGTGATCTAACCACAAGGCAGCAGCGAGGGGGGGGGAGGGGCGCCCTCCATTGCTGAGGCTTAAGTAGGTAAACAAAGCCCTGGGAAGATCGAACTGGGTGGAGCTCACAGCAGCTCAAGGAGGCCTGTCAGTCTCTGTAGACTCCACCTCTGGGGACAGGGCACAGCTAAACAACAACAACAACAGCAACAAAGAAAAAAGCAGCAGAAACCTCTGCAGACGCAAGCAACTCTGTCTGACAGCTTTGAAGAGAGCGGTGGATCTCCCAACGCGGAGGCTGAGATCTGAGAACAGACAGACTGCCTGCTCAAGTGGGTCCCTGACCCCTGAGTAGTCTAACTGGGAGACATCCTCCACTAGGGGCAGACCGACACCCCACACCTCACATGCTGGAGTACACCCCTGAGAGGAAGCTTCCAAAGCAAGAATCAGACAGGTACGCTCGCTGTTCAGCAGTATTCTATCTTCTGCAGCCTCTGCTGCTGACACCCAGGCAAACAGGGTCTGGAGTGGACCTCAAGCAATCTCCAACAGACCTACAGCTGAGAGTCCTGACTGTTAGAAGGAAAACTAACAAACAGGAAGGACACCCACACCAAAACCCCATCAGTACGTCACCATCATCAAAGACCAGAGGCAGATAAAACCACAAAGATGGGGAAAAAGCAGGGCAGAAAAGCTAGAAATTCAAAAAATAAGAGCGCATATCCCCCTCCAAAGGAACGCAGCTCATCGCCAGCAATGGATCAAAGCTGGACGGAGAATGACTTTGACAAGATGAGAGAAGAAGGCTTCAGTCCATCAGACTTCTCAGAGCTAAAGGAGGAATTACGTACCCAGTGCAAAGAAACTAAAAAGCTTGAAAAAAGAGTGGAAGAATTGATAACCAGAATAATTAATGCAGAGAAGGCCATAAACGAATGGACAGAGATGAAAACCATGACACGAGAAATAAGTGACAAATGCACAAGCTTCAGTAACCGACTCAATCAACTGGAAGAAAGAATATCAGCGATTGAGGATCAAATGAATGAAAAGAAGCGAGAAGAGAAATCTAAAGAAAAAAGAAGAAAAAGAAATGAACAAAGCCTGCAAGAAGTATGGGATTATGTAAAAAGACCAAATCTACGTCTGATTGGGGTGCCTGAAAGTGAGGGGGAAAATGGAACCAAGTTGGAAAACACTCTTCAGGATATCATCCAGGAGAACTTCCCCAACCTAGTAGGGCAGGCCAACATTCAAATCCAGGAAATACAGAGAACTCCACAAAGATACTCCTCGAGAAGAGCAACTCCAAGACACATAATTGCCAGATTCACCAAAGTTGAAATGAAGGAAAAAATCTTAAGGGCAGCCAGAGAGAAAGGTCGGGTTACCCACAAAGGGAAGCCCATCAGACTAACAGCAGATCTCTCGGCAGAAACTCTACAAGCCAGAGGAGAGTGGGGGCCAATATTCAACATTCTTAAAGAAAAGAATTTTAAACCCAGAATTTCATATCCAGCCAAACTAAGTTTCATAAGTGAAGGAGAAATAAAATCCTTTACAGAAAAGCAAATGCTTAGAGATTTTGTCACCACCAGGCCTGCCTTACAAGAGACCCTGAAGGAAGCACTAAACATGGAAAGGAGCAACCGGTACCAGCCATTGCAAAAACATGCCAAAATGTAAAGACCATCGAGGCTAGGAAGAAACTGCATCAACTAATGAGCAAAATAACCAGTTAATATCATAATGGCAAGATCAAGTTCACACATAACAATATTAACCTTAAATGTAAATGGACTAAATGCTCCAATTAAAAGACACAGACTGGCAAACTGGATAAAGAGTCAAGACCCATCAGTCTGCTGTATTCAGGAAACCCATCTCACATGCAGAGACATACATAGGCTCAAAATAAAGGGATGGAGGAAGATCTACTAAGCAAATGGAGAACAAAAAAAACCAGGGGTTGCAATCCTAGTCTCCGATAAAACAGACTTTAAACCATCAAAGATCAAAAGAGACAAAGAAGGCCATTACATAATGGTAAAGGGATCAATTCAACAGGAAGAGCTAACTATCCTAAATATATATGCACCCAATACAGGAGCACCCAGATTCATAAAGCAAGTCCTTAGAGACTTACAAAGAGACTTACACTCCCATACAATAATAATGGGAGACTTCAACACCCCACTGTCAACATTAGGCAGATCAATGAGACAGAAAGTTAACAAGGATATCCAGGAATTGAACTCATCTCTGCAGCAAGCAGACCTAATAGACATCTACAGAACTCTCCACCCCAAATCAACAGAATATACATTCTTCTCAGCACCACATTGCACTTATTCCAAAACTGACCACATAATTGGAAGTAAAGCACTCTTCAGCAAATGTACAAGAACAGAAATTATAACAAACAGTCTCTCAGACCACAGTGCAATCAAACTAGAACTCAGGACTAAGAAACTCAATCAAAACTGCTCAACTACATGGAAACTGAATAACCTACTCCTGAATGACTACTGGGTACACAACGAAATGAAGGCAGAAATAAAGATGTTCTTTGAAACCAATGAGAACAAAGATACAACATACCAGAATCTCTGGGACACATTTAAAGCAGTGTGTAGAGGGAAATTTATAGCACTCAATGCCCACAAGAGAAAGCTGGAAAGATCTAAAATGGACACTCTAACATCACAATTAAAAGAACTAGAGAAGCAAGAGCAAACACATTCAAAAGCTAGCAGAAGGCAAGAAATAACTAAGATCAGAGCAGAACTGAAGGAGATAGAGACAAAAAACCCTCCAAAAAATCAATGAATCCAGGAGTTGGTTTTCTGAAAAGATCAACAAAATTGATAGACTGTTAGCAAGACTAATAAAGAAGAAAAGAGAGAAGAATCAAATAGATGCAATAAAAAATGATAAAGGGGATATCACCACCGACCCCACAGAAATACAAACTACCATCAGAGAATACTATAAACAACCCTATGCAAATAAACTAGACAACCTAGAAGAAATGGATAATTTCCTGGACACTTACACTCTCCCAAGACTAAACCAGGAAGAAGTTGAATCCAGGAATAGACCAATAGCAGGCTCTGAACTTCAGGCAATAATTAATAGCCTACCAACCAAAAAAAGTCCAGGACCAGATGGATTCACAGCCAAATTCTACCAGAGGTACAAGGAGGAGTTGGTACCATTCCTTCTGAAACTATTCCAATCAATAGAAAAAGAGGGAATCCTCCCTAACTCATTTTATGAGGCCAACATCACCCTGATACCAAAGCCTGACAGAGATACAACAAAAAAAGAGAATTTTAGACCAATATCCCTGATGAACATCGATGCAAAAATCCTCAATAAAATACTGGCAAACTGAATCCAGCAGCACATCAAAAAGCTTATCCACCATTATCAAGTGGGCTTCATCCCTGGGATGCAAGGCTGGTTCAACATATGCAAATCAATAAACGTAATCCAGCATATAAACAGAACCAAAGACAAAAACCACATGATTATCTCAATAGATGCAGAAAAGGCCTTTGACAAAATTCAACAGCCCTACATGCTAAAAACGCTCAATACATTCGGTGTTGATGGAATGTATCTCAAAATCATAAGAGATATTTATGACAAACCCACAGCCAATATCATACTGAATGGGAAAAAACTGGAAAAATTCCCTTTGAAAACTGGATGCCAAGACAGGGATGCCCTCTCTCACCACTCCTATTCAACATAGTGTTGGAAGTTCTGGCTAGGGCAATCAGGCAAGAGAAAGAAATCAAGGGTATTCAGTTAGGAAAAGAAGAAGTCAAATTGTCCCTGTTTGCAGATGACATGATTGTATATTTAGAAAACCCCATTGTCTCAGCCAAAAGTCTCCTTAAGCTGATAAGAAACTTCAACAAAGTCTCAGGATACAAAATTAATGTGCAAAAATCACAAGCATTCTTATACACCAGTAACAGACAAACAGAGAGCCAAATCAGGAATGAACTCCCATTTACAATTGCTTCAAAGAGAATAAAATACCTAAGAATCCAACTTACAAGGGATGTAAAGGACCTCTTCAAGGAGAACTACAAACCACTGCTCAGTGAAATAAAAGAGGACACAAACAAATGGAAGAACATACCATGCTCATGGATAGGAAGAATCAATATCGTGAAAATGGCCATCCTGCCCAAGGTAATTTGTAGATCCAATGCCATCCCCATCAAGCTACCAATGAGTTTCTTCACAGAATTGGAAAAAACTGCTTTAAAGTTCATATGGAACCAAAAAAGAGCCCGCATTGCCAAGACAATCCTAAGTCAAAAGAACAAAGCTGGAGGCATCATGCTACCTGACTTCAAACTATACTACAAGGCTACAGTAACCAAAACGGCATGGTACTGGTACCAAAACAGAGATATAGAACAATGGAACAGAACAGAGCCCTCAGAAATAATACCACACATCTACAGCCATCTGATCTTTGATAAACCTGAGAAAAACAAGAAATGGGGAAATGATTCCCTATTTAATAAATGGTGCTGGGATAATTGGCTAGCCATAAGTAGAAAGCTGAAACTGGATCCTTTCCTTACTCCTTATACGAAAATTAATTCAAGATGGATTAGAGACTTAAATATTAGACCTAATACCTTAGAAACCCTAGAAGAAAACCTAGGTAATACCATTCAGGACATAGGCATGGGCAAGGACTTCATGTCTAAAACACCAAAAGCAACAGCAACAAAAGCCAAAATTGACAAATGGGATCTCATTAAACTAAAGAGCTTCTGCACAGCAAAAGAAACTACCATCAGAGTGAGCAGGCAACCTACAGAATGGGAGAAAATTTTTGCAATCTACTCATCAGACAAAGGGCTAATATCAAGAACCTACAAAGAACTCAAACAAATTTACAAGAAAAAAATAAACAACCCCATCAAAAAGTGGGCAAAGGATATGAAAAGACATTTCTCAAAAGAGGACATTCATACAGCCAACAGACACATGAAAAAATGCTTATCATCACTGGCCATCAGAGAAATGCAAATCAAAACCACAATGAGATACCATCTCACACCAGTTAGAATGGCAATCATTAAAAAGTCAGGAAACAACAGGTGCTCTAGAGGATGTGGAGAAATAGGAACACTTTTACACTGTTGGTGGGATTGTAAACTAGTTCAACCATTATGGAAAACAGTATGGCAATTCCTCAAGGATTTAGAACTAGAAATACCATATGACCCAGCCATCCCATTACTGGGTATATACCCAAAGGATTATAAATCATGCTGCTATAAAGACACATGCACACGTATGTTTATTGCAGCACTATTCACAATAGCAAAGACTTGGAATCAACCCAAATGTCCATCAGTGACAGACTGGATTAAGAAAATGTGGCACATACATACCATGGAATACTATGCAGCCATAAAAAAGGATGAGTTTGTGTCCTTTGTAGGGACATGGATGCAGCTGGAAACCATCATTCTCAGCAAACTATCGCAAGAACAGAAAACCAAACACCGCATGTTCTCACTCATAGGTGGGAACTGAACAATGAGATCACCTGGACTCGGGAAGGGGAACATCACACACCGGGGCCTATCACGGGGAGGGGGGAGGGGGGAGGGATTGCATTGGGAGTTATACCTGATTTAAATGACGAGTTGATGGGTGCTGATGAGTTGATGGGTGCAGCACACCAACATGGCACAAGTATACATATGTAACAAACCTGCATGTTATGCATATGTACCCTAGAACTTAAAGTATAATAAAAAAAAAATTAGCCTGGCGTAGTGGCACGCACCTGTAGTAGCAGCTACTTGGGAGGATGAGGCAGGAGAATTGCTTGAACCCAGGAGGTGGAGGTTGCAGTGAGCTGAGATCGTGCCACTGTACTCCAGCCTGGGCAACAAGAACAAGACTCCATCTAAAAAACAAGTAGTTTAAATAATGAAATATTTAAGTTATTTCATTTCTTAAATAAACAAATATTTAAGAAATATTGGTTATAGCGTATTTTAATGATGAGGTAGGCGGCAAGACTAAACTCTGGAAGTGGGGCTCGGACATGCACCAAATTGAAGACTAGCTAAAACAGGGCTGGGGTGAAGCAGCTTTCCATGCGACATGCCCACCAGTGTGCCATGTTAGTTTACCATTGCCATGCCAACACTCGGAAGTTACTGCCCCTTTCCATGGCAATGACCTGATGACCTGGAAGTTATCATTCTTTTCCCAGAAATTTCTGCAAAAACACCCCTTAATTTGCATACAATTAAAAGTGGGTATAAATATGACTGCAAAACTGTCTCTGAGCTGCTTCTCTGAGCACACTGCCTACAGGGTAGCCCTGCTCTGCAAAGAGCAGTACCTCTGCTTCTGTACACTGCCACTTCAATAAAAGTTGCTGTTTAACACCACTAGCTTACCCTTGTATTCTTTCCTGGGTGAAGCCAAGAATCCTCCCAGGCTAAGTCCCAATTTTGAGACTCACCTGTCTTGCATCAGTGGGTTGAATTATGGTTGCCCTACCACCCCACCAAAAAATATATATGTTGAGATCCTAACCTCCAGTTCCTCAGAATGTGAACTTATTTGGAAATAGGGTCATTGCAGATGTAATTAGTTAAATTAAGATAAGGTCACAGGATTAGGATGCACTATGCAGATGTCCTTATAAGAAGACAAGGATGGCCAGGGGTGGGGGCTTACACCTGTCATCTCAGCACTTTGGATACCCGGGTGGGCAGTTCATCTGAGGTCGGGAGCTCAAGACCAGCCTGACCAACATGGAGAAACCCCATCTCTACTAAAAATATAAGATTAGCCAGACGTGGTGGCATATGCCTGCAACTCCAGCTACTCAGGAGGCTGAAGCAGAAGAATCACTTGAACCTGGGAGACGGAGGTTGCGGAGAGCCAAGATTCTGCCATTGCACTCCAGCCTGGGCAACAAGAGCGAAATTCCGTCTCAAAAAAAAAGAAGACAATGATGTGAAGACAGCATAATCCCTTAACACATTATGACAGATGTCCTTACGAGAAAACAGCAATGTGAAGGCATAGACACAGGGAGAATGCCATGTGCAGATGACACCAGAGGCTGGATTGATGCATCTATGAGCCAAGGGATGGCAAGTATTGTCTGCCATCACCAGAAGCAAGGAGAGAGGCATGGAACAGATTCTCCCTCAGAGGTGCTGGCAAGAATCAACCCTGTTGACACCTTGATTTTGGACTTCTAGCCTCCAGAACTGTGAGATCACAAATTTCTCTTGTTTTAAACAAACCAATCTGTGGTCCTTTGTTGCCAAAACCTGAGGAAATTAATACACAGGGTTTTAATCAAAATTTTTGAAAAGTCTTTATTTTATTTCAAATCAATTTTTCATTCGTTTATTCACCGCATATTTGTTGAATGACTACTATGGGTTAGGCAATCTGGTAGGCACTAGAGATGAGACATAGATTGGTCCCTACCCTAATGATGTTAAAATTTTAATGGTGGATAGTGGAAATAAACAAATAAATACAGTCATGCATTGCTTAACGATAGGAATACATTCTCAGAAGTGCCCTAAGATGATATTGTCATTGTGCGACTATCATAGAGAGTACTTACACTAACCTAGAAAGTATAACCTACCACATGCCTAGGCTACATGTGATAGCCCATTGCAGCTAGGCTCCAAACCTGTACAGCATATTATTATACTGAATACTGCCAGCAATTGTAACATAATGGTATTTATGTATCTAAATATATCTAAACATAAAAAAGGTAAAGTAAAAATATTGCATTAAAGATTTTTAAAATGATGCTCCTGTATAGGACACTTATCACGAATGGAACTTGCAGGACTTGAAGTTGCTCTGGGTGAGTCAGTGAGTGGTGAGTGAATGTGAAGGCCTAGAACAGTACTGTACAATACTGTAGACTTTATAAAGACTATACACTTAAGCTACACTCCATTTATTGAAAAAATTATTTCTTCAATAATAAATTAAACTTAGCTTACTGTAACTCTTTTGCTTTATAGACATAAAGTTTTAAAAATGTTTTGACTCTTTCATAATAACTCTCAGCTTGAAACAAACATTATATAGCTATACAAAAATATTTTCTGTATATTATTCTAGAAAGATTTTTTCTATTAAAACATATGTATAGTTTTAGCTTTTTATACTTTTTTGTTAAAATCTAAGACACAAACACACACGTTAGCCTAGGCCTACCCAGGGTTGGGATTATCAATATCACAATTGATTATCAGTTGTGATATTGATAATATCAATTCCACCTCCACATCTTGTCCCACCGGAAGGTCTTCAGGGGCAATAATACTCAGGGAGCTATTATAGCCTAAGATAACAATGCCTTCTTCTGGAATACCTCCTCACCTCCTGAAGGACTGGCCTGAGGCTGTTTCACGGTTAACTTTTTTTTAAATAAGTACGAGAAATATACTCTAAAATAATGGTGAAAAGTAGAGTATAGCAAATACTTAGAGCAGTAACATAGTCATTTATGTAAATATAAAATATGTACTGTACATAATTGTGTGTGTGCTATACTTTAATACGACTGGCAGCACAGTAGGTTTACACTGGCGTTGTCATAAACACATGAGTAATGTGTTGCACTATGACATCAAGACGACTACAACATCAGTAGGAGACAGAAATTTTTCAGCTCCATTAAATCTTACAGGACCACTATGGTGTATGTGGTTCATTGCTGGCTGGAACGTGGTTACGCAGCATATGACTGTGCATGACCTGACATAACATGACATAACAAGCTAGTGTTAGGTGCCATGAAGAAAAATAAAACAGGGAGGCGTATTAGAAAGTGAGATACAGAGGTCAGGGAAGCCTGCTTTAAGAAGATGGCATCGGGCTGGGTGCAGTGTCTCACACATGCCTAGGCTACATGGGAGAGCCCATTGCAGCTAGGCTCCAAACCTGTACAGCACTGTAGGAGGCCAAGGCCGAGGCTGGTGGATCACTTGAGCCCAGGAGTTTTGGGCAACATAGTGAAACTTCATCTTTATGAAAATTACAGAAATCAGCTGGTTATGGTGGCACGCCCGGTGGACCCAGCTCCTCTGGGGGATGAGGTAGGAGGATCAACTTGGGCCCAAGTCAAACTCATAGAAACAGAAAGTAGAACAGAGGTTACTAGAGGTTAGAGAAAGAGACAAATAGGAGTTAGTGTTTAATGGGTATAACGTTTCCGTGTGCAGTGATGAAAAAGTGCTGGAAATCGTGGTGAAGGTTGCACAACACTGTCATTGTACTTAATGCCATTGAATTGAACACTTATAAAGGACTGAAATGCTAAATTTTATGTTAGGAATATTTTACCACAAACCATTCCCCTGGCCCACCCCAGGAGATGTAGAAAGGATAGGGCCAAATATGTTCTTTGAGAGTTCATTTCTTTAGCCCACCACTCTTACCTGAGCTCTGGAATGAGATCCCCACAGAGGCAGGTCACCACACTGGTTTGGAAGGCACAGCCCCTCCGGTCTCCCAGTGCTCGCATTCTCAGAGCATGACCATGATTTTCCTTTGCTACAGGTGCCAGAGCCTGTGATACATCTCATCACAGTTCCTCTCATCCTTTTTCCCTCTACTGTTTTTTCCAGAAAGCCTTGAAAAAACTTTTCAGATATTCTGACACTCACGTTCTCTTTTCATTTCAAATATTTTTAGTTGACCAAGAAAAAAGGAGTCATTCACCAAGTTGAAGTTTGTTCACTTATGATTTTCCTTGACACTTTCTATACGTAGACTCTTTAATTCAGGTTGGGCCTATTGTAAGTGACATGAATGTTACCAATGGTGCCTATACACTTTGTTGGCAACAATATGTCTTGAAACTCAACTCTTGGCATCCGTTTCCTTGATTAAAGCAATCTATCCAACCCCAGCAGACAAAATAATTGCAATGTACCTGCTGGCAATTATGATAAACCACACAGACTATAAGCCTCTCCGCAAGTAAAACTGTAGTACACACAAAGGAACTGATAAACCATAAGGCAAACAAAAAATAATACAATTTAAATGAAAGGAATATTTTACAAGTAGAATATTTTTTTAACATAAAATGTCTAAAAAAAAATTCTGAAACAAAGCCACAAGAAACAAATTACTTTTACTATAGACAAGTTCCAGTCACATAAAAGAGATAACTGGAAGAATTATTTTTCATAACCTATGGAGTGTTTCACCTGCCAAAGAATCCTCAGTTGACCCTCCTTCACCCCATCAGTGAGATCACACTGTTCAGACCTATAATAACTGTAGCGGTGATGAAAGTTCACAAAGAAATAGAAATAAAAAGTTTGGACATGCATGAATAAAATTTGACCCAGTTTAAATGTCACATCCTTAGTGAAGCCTTTCCTGAACTCCTCAGCTGGAAGAAATCTCTCTCTTATGAAGTCCTATAGGACCATCTGTACTTCTCTTAAGGTGCCTTCCTTTCTGCATATTGTATTATATTTCTTTGTATACACATTTGGATCTCTCTGGACTCCTAAATTCAGATGTTCTTCAAAGACCAGTGCTGGAGCCCCTTGTTTTGTCAGTCTACGTTACATACATACACACACAGAGAGACACACATATATCCCCCCACCATGACCATCCTCCCCACTGCTTCACAATCTCTTACCTCATGAACATGACTCCAAAATCTCTATTCTTTCTCCCAAAGTTCAGTCACTAATTTCTGACTACCTGCTAGATTTCTGTGCCACAATGTCCCTTTAAATCTCAAACTCACTAAGTCTACAATGGAAATGATCACCCTCCCTGCCCAACTTTCTTCCTCTGATCTGCTTGTGTTAATGACACCAATACCATCCTGTTCAGTTGGGTGCAAAACTCCCCAACCATCCTCACTGCCCACATCCAATGAGTTAAAAGCCTTGCCAACTTCATTTCTGTAATATTATCGTAATTTTAACCCTGTCTACTTACCCCATCTCTCTCTGCCCCATACTTCAACTAATACTGCATCTTGCCTATTGCTGTATCCACAGTATCTAGAATAGTACTTTATCTAGAGTGGAAGATCAATAAATACAAAATAAAATAATGAATGGAAGAATGAATAAATTTTCCACCTCAATGCCTTTACTCAGGCAATTCTCTTATCTTGGAATGCTCTTGTATCATATTGCCAGTATTTGCAGTATTCTTCAAGATACAGCTCAAATGCTTGCCCTCTATGAGATTTTCTCACAGAGACAAATTTCATATGTCTGTATTAGTCAAGGTTGTTGGTTGCAAACAATAGTAGCCAACTCTGATAATTTTGAAGAACAGCAAAAATGATTTGTTGAATAAATGTGGAGATTCACAAAATGGATGGCTGAAAAGCAGGCGGGGTTATCTGTAGGCCAGACAGAAGCATCTGGCAAGGATGCCATCACCTTTATTGTCACCATATCCCACTGCTGCTGCTAGGTCTAGGAGCCAATACGATATATTCTTCCTATCTTTCATCTTTCACCACTTGCTTAAGATTTGAAGTCCAGGGTGGTTACATACATTTGTTAATCCTAAGTTAAGTGCTCACAGTCAAAATGGTAGGGTTCAAGGACACAGAATATCTGACTCCTTGACTTTCATAGTAGATGGCAAGACTCTGCCTCTCCCAAAGACCCATACAATGGGAGAGTCCCTACATTTACAAAATAATTCAGCTACTGGGAAGCCAAAATAAAGCAACAAATGTCCACTGCCCTCCAGCATACACGTCTTCACTCTTCTGCAAGATTGTAAGTCCCGTGAAGGCAGAATTTGTCTGACTCATTTTTGTATTCACTGAAGTTCCTAGAAAAGCACCTTGCACTTCTGCTAGTTGAGATAGTTCCTTTCTGATTACTTCATCATATCCATCCCATTAAAAAATTTCTAGTTTAAGCTACTCCCATGCCACTGTAAATTTTCCAGATTCTCAAAATTTTGGTCGTTTTTGTTTTGTTTTGTTTTGAGATGGAGTCTCGCTCTGTTGCCAGGCTGGAGTGCAGTGGTACAATCTCAGCTCACTGCAACCTCCGCCTCCTGGGTTTAAGCGATTCTCCTGCCTCAGCCTCCTGAGTAGCTGGGACTACAGGCACCCGCAACCACATCTGGCTAATTTTTGTATTTTTAGTACAGATGGGGTTTCATCCTGTTGGCCAGGCTAATCTCAAACTCCTGACCTCAAGTGATCTGCCCACCTCGGCCTCCCAAAGTGCTGTGATTACAGGCATGAGCCACGGTGCCCGGCCTTGGCCATCCCTTTTATGAAAAAAACACAATTACTTTTGCACCAACCTACTATTTGTCAAATAAGAAAATGAATGATGCTCCTTGTAAGCAAAGAAGCCACAGTGTTTTACATACATTGATTTTCTCACTTCTGACCAGTTTGTTAGCTGTTTTTTGCTGTAGCACTTGATACAATTATGAACACATTTAAAACTAATAAAGCACTCAAATTCTGTTATTGAAAGGTAAATCTTCAGTTCCTCCACTTAACCATACACCTTTATTTTCTGTTCTCAGTTCCTGGGGCTGAGAAACCCTACTTTGTAATTTTTCTCAATCAAATTTCCACTTAATTACTCAAAGTAGCTAACAATAAAAACATCGGCCGGGTGTGGTGGCTCACACCTGTAATCCCAGCGCTTTGGGAGGCCGAGGCAGGTGGCTCACGAGGTCAGAAGATAGAGACCATCTTGGCTAACAAGGTGAAACCCCATCTCTACTGAAAAAAAACAAAAACAAAAACAAAAACCAGCCAGGCATGGTGGCAGGCACCTGTAGTCCCCGCTACTCAGGAGGCTAAGGCAGGAGAATGGCGTGAACCCGGAAGGCAGAGCTTGCAATGAGCCGTGATTGCACCACTGCACTCCAGCCTGGGCAGCAGAGTGAGACTCCATCTCAAAAAAAAAAGAAAAAGAAAAAAAGAAAAACAAAATCAATCTATTTCTTTATACTATGCCTCATTTAATTTCTCACTTCTTGTTACAAGCATTTCTTTCTTCTTGCTGAAAGTTCATGCACTGCATTGCTCCTTTAAACTTCAAACTCACTAGGTCTAAAATGGAAATGGTTTTTTATCTTATCTATTTTGTTTGAAAGTTTTTTAGTTTAAGCTACTCCATAGCACCTTCAGATTTTCAGACTGATCACATTTCTGATGTCTGCTTTACATTTTTGTCTTCTCTAACACCTTCTATCATCTTTATGGGCAGCAACCATTTCCTGGGTTCACTGAGTACCCAACACACAATTAATATTTGTCGAACAAACTGATTAATAAGAAATGAGAAGTAGTACGGCTTAAGGAATTACAGGGATGTCTGACTCAAGCACATAAATGGTAGCAATTATATTCATACCATCATTATTAATACAATGTGGTTCAGGGGTTCTCAAAGTGTGGTTCATAGACTCTAGGGTGTCCTAGAGGCTCTTTCAGAGGGTCTACAAGATCAAAACTCTTTCCTAAGAATACAAAGGCATTACTTGCCCTTTACACTGTGTTGACATTTGCAATGATGATATGAAAGAAAGGGTAAAACTGCTGGTTCTTAGCACAGAGCAAACTGTGCTACCAGCCATTTCATTCTTTACTGCTATGTACTCACATTTCAAAAATGCCAGTTTTAGCTTACACATGTCCTTGAAGTAAAGATTATTAGTTTTATGATACGTCAACTCTTGAGTCCACATCTTCTTAATATTCTGTGGGATGAAATGAGAAGAGTGTGTACAGCGCTTATGCTGCTTGATGCTTGTCTCAAGGAAAACACTTGTGCCATTGTTTGTACTGGGAACTGAAGCAGCTGCTTTTTTCATGAAATACCATTTCACCTGAAACAATGACTGACAGACAAATTAGGGTTATTAAGAGTTTGGTATTTGACAGACATTTTCTCTAAAAGGATACAATTTTACCTCAAGGTAAACAACTGACAGGATTTGTCATCAACGACAAAGTCCAAACTTTCAAGTGAATACTAGAATTTTGGAAAATATTATCTACTACCATGAGTTTAATTCTTAACATATTTCTGATTAGATCAATGATGATTTTAATGAATATGATTTTTTATATTGTGTAATAAAATATACCAACATTTGGAAAATCTGCATAACAAAATGAAACAATATTTTTTAAATGATGAATGTATAATTTGCAAAAGTGTGCAATGACAAAAAGATACATTCAGAACTCAAGAGAGGCCAGTGGATTTTAATGTAATAGAGTAAGAAAAAAACATTTGTAATAAAGTTTCAGATTTTACATTGCAACAAACCTGTAAGAAACTACCATTTGTCAAGTTTGGGTGTTGTATCAAAGACTATCTACAATTATATGAAAAGCCTATTAAAATACTACTCCCTTTTCCAACTGCATATGTATGTGAGGTTAGATTTTCTTCACATAAGTCAACCAAAAAAATATATTGCAACAATTTGAATGCAGAAACAGATATGTACATTTAGCTGTCTTCTATTAAATCAGATATTAAGGATATTTGCAAAAATGTAAAACATTTTTCACTATTTTTTTTTGTTTTGGAAAATACAGTTTTTTTCTTACAAAAGTGTTATTTATGTTAACATGTAATAGATTTATTATAGTTATTTTTAAATAAATATTTTAAAAATTTAAATTTCTAATATGATAAATATTGATAGATATAACTCACATAAACAAGAGCTCTTTGAGATCCACAATATATTTTTGTTATTCAGTATGACCTTTTATCACTCTTTTAAAAATTTATAGACTTTTTTTTTTAGAGTACTTTTAGGTGTATAGAAAAATTAAGCAGGAAGTTGAGTTTCCATAAAACTCCTCATTCCTACACACACACACACACACACACACACACACCCCAACGCTGCCCCCCAACAATTTCCTGTATTATTAACATGTTGCATTAATGCAGTATGTTTATTATAATTGATAAATCAATACTGATACAATATTATTAACCAAAGTCCACACTTTACATTAAGGTTCACTCTTTCTGTTGTACATTCTATGGGTTTCGACAAATATATAATGACATGTGGCTGCCATTATAATGTTATACAGACTAGCTTCACTGTCCTAAACATTTTCTGTCTTCTACTTACTCATTCTTCCCTCCCTCCTCTTGAACTCCTGGCAACCACTGATCCTTTTACTGTCTTATCTAGTTTTGCCTTCTCTAGAATGTCATGTTGGAATCTTATAGTATCATATAGTAATCATATAGCTTTTTCAGATTGGCTTCTTTTGCTTAGCAATATGCATTTAAGGTTTCTCTCTGTTTTTTTTCTAGCTAATGACTCATTTCTTTTTAGCAATGAATTATATGCCATTGTAAGAATGTTTCATGTTTGTTTATTCATTCATCTATTGATGGACATCTTGGACGATTTCAAGTTTTGGCAATTATGAATAAAGCTGCTATAAACATTCATGTGCAGGTTTTTTGTGTATGTATGTTTTCAACTCATTGAGGTAAATTCCAAGGAGCACCACTGTTGGATTGTATGGTAAGAGTGTGTTTAGTTTTTAAGAAATTGCCAAATTGTCTGCCAAAGTGGCTATATCATTTTGCATTTCCATTCACAATGAATGAAAATTCTTGTTGCTTCACATTCTTGCCAGCATTTGGTGTTGTCAGTGTTCTGGGGTTTAGCCACTCTAACAGGTATGTAATGGTATCTCATTGTTTCAATTTGCAATTTCCTTATGACATATTATATGGAATATATTTTCATATGCTTATTTGCCATCTGTATATTTTGTTTGATGAGGTGTGTAGGCCTTTTGCCCATTTTTAATTGGGTTCTTTGTTTTCTTATTGTTGAGTTTTAAGAGTTCTTTTATATTTTTTGGATACCAATCCTATATCAGAATGTGTTTTATAAAGATGTTCTTCCAGTCTGGGGCTTGTCTTTTCATTCTCTGAACATTGGCTTTTACAGATCAGAAGATTTTTTTTCATTTTAAAGAAGTCCAGTTTACCTTTATTCTTTTATCAACCGTGCATTTGGTGTTTTGTCTAAAAAGTGATTACTAGCTCAAATTAACTTAGATTTTCTTCTTTGTTATCTTCTAGGAGTTTTATCATTTTGCATTTTACATTTAGGTCTATAAACAATGTTAATTTTTATGAAGGGTGTAAGGTCTACGTCTAGAATTTTTTTTTTTTTTTTTTGCATGTGGATGTCCTGTTCTAGCATCATTTGCTGAGAAGACTATCTTTTCTCCATCATATTGCCTTTGCTCTTTTGTCAAAGATCAGTTGACTGTATTTGTATGAGTCTATTTCCAGACTCCATATTCTGTTCCATTGATGTATTTGTCTGTTCTTTTAACAATACCATACTGTCTTGATTACTGTAGCTTTGTAGTAAGTCTTAATGTCTGGTAGTGTCAGTTCTCTAACTTTATTTTTCTTCTTCAATGTATTGGCTATTGTGTCTTTTGCCTTTCTCTATCAGTCATCTTAAAATAAGTTTGTTAATGTTCACAAACTAAACTTGCTGAGCTTTTGAGTAGCACTGCATTGAGGCTATAGATCAAATTGGGAAGAAATGATATTTTAACAATATTGAGTCTTCTTATCCATGCACATGAAATATCTCTCCATTTATTTAGGTCTTTCTGGACTTCTTATCCAAGTTTTATAGCTTTTGTCATATAAATCTTGAACATATTTTATTTAGACTTATACCGAAGTATTTCATTGTTTTGGTGCTAATATAAACGGTATTGTGTTACTAATTTCAAACTCTAATTGTTCATTACTAATAATTGAACACAGCCTTTTAATTTGACTTTTATTTCTTCTCTAGAATTTCTTCTTTTCCTCTTAAATAATTTTTTAAAGTTTTTTTTTTTGTTTCTCGAGATGGAGTCTCGCTCTTTCGCCCAGGCTGGAGTGCAGTGGTGTGACCTCGGCTCACTGCAACCTCCACCTGCTGGGTTCAAGCGATTCTTCGGCCTCAGCCGCCTGACTAGCTAGGACTACAGGTGTGCACCACCACAACTGGCTAGTTTTTCTATTTTCAGTGGAAATGAGGTTTCACCATGTTGACCAGGCTGGTCTCGAACTCCTAACCTCAAGTGATCCACCCGCCTCAGCCTCTCGAAGTGCTGGGATTACAGGGGTGAGTCACCGTGGCTGACCCCTCTTAAATGATTTTTAAGAGTGTAAAGGAGTCTTGAGGTCACAATGTTTGTGAACAGTAGTGTGTTCTGGAATGAGCATGGTCTTTGGAGCCATGTGGAAGAAACTAGTTTTCAGTTCTATCTTTAACACTTATTTTCTCTATTGCTATAGGGACCTTATTCAGCTTTTCTTTGTCTCAGTTTGCCTGTGGGCAAAATGTGATAATAAAAAATAACTACTACATAGGGCTGCCTTTGGGATAAAAGTGATAATATCTGGAGTGTGTTTGACACATAAAAGGAACACAATTAGTAGTAACTATTGATATTTATATTGTTTTGACCCAGTCATTTTACACTAGAGAATAAATCTCAAGAAAATAACTTCAAAGGTGGTACTGGGCTGAAAGACATTTTATAAAAAGTGTTTATATCAGCATTCTAAATAATAGTAGCAACATGTCTGTTTACCATATTTTGACATGTTAGAATCCAATTATGACCATAAGAAACCCATAACGCCTGTGCTATAAACTAAATTTTTTTTCTTCAAGGAAAGAATTGTTGTATTACTGATAAGAGTCATTAAGATGATTATGGTGAATCACCACCTTTAACCTTAAATTCCAGCAAAGCAATGAAGATTGGTATGCTGTAGATGTTGCCTTTCAAGATGGAACCTTCTAGAAATGGCACAGCAAAATTCTCAAGAGAAATTTTACCCGTGGAAGTTCATTCCAACTGCCGATTTGCCAGACCCAGGTTTTAGTGGCCTTCTGAAAGATTCTCCCTGGGGCCTGAAAGCTTAAAGGAATGAATAACTCCTCCCTCCTCAGGCCCAGTCCCAAGGCGCAAGGCCACTTGCACCAGCAGCCTGCGTCAGCAAGATAGCAGAAGCAGGAAGAGAGCTGGCCAGAAGACACATACTCCCTGAAGATCGAGAGGGAGGCTGTCTGGGTACTACATAGCAGTCACATCAGACTGGGAAATTTCCTGCTTACAGAGGACTATAAAACCCCTGCCCCATCCTCATTCTGGGCTGATGCCATTTTAGGTCTCCGCCCATCTTCACCCAGGTGCTTATTAAAACATGCGTTGCTCCACACTGCCTCGTGTTGTCTTTTAGCGTGCTCTCAGAGTTCGAACCAATACAAGAGCCTTGCATCTGGTGCCGAAACCCAGGAGGGGCTTTGGTCCATGTCCCTCGGGGCCCTACCGCTTCACCTGGGAGAGCAGGCCACAGCAGCCAGACAAAGGAAGCTCCCCAGCCTCCAGTTGGCCTCTCTGTGCATGCACATCGGTCACTTATCTCACTTAACTGGTTTCTCTGGTCCAAAAATCCAACACTGGTTCAAAAAGACTCCAGCGTGTGCCAGGCACTCGCTGATCATCTGGTCTTAGGGGGATGCCTCTAAGTAATTTGATCCTGTTCCGGGAATGAAAAAGGCAGCAGTGACCATCACTCCTTTTATCGTTTCCCTCTGGCTGTCCAGGACACCCTCCTTTTCCCTGTTCTCTGGAGCCTACCCCCGTTATGGGAAATGTCCAGTCTCCTATTCCAAAGGACAGCCCTCTAGGCTGTCTCATCAAAACCTGCAAACCTTAGGCCTCAGGCAAGACATCCGCCCTAAGTGCCTTGTCTTTTTTTTTGCAATTCAGTCTGGCCACAGTATGAATTAGATAACGGATCCAAATGGTCTGCAAATGGAACATTCAACTTTACAATTTTAACTGATTCAAGCAATTATTGTTGACGACTGGAGAAACGGGCAGAAATTCCTTATGTCCAGGCCTTTTTGCACTCAGATCACAACCCAAGCTCTGCAATTCTTGCTCACCTATTCAAATCCTTCTTCATTCTCACTGTGTAGATTGCCTTTCACCTCCCCACCCCACCTCTTTATCCTCATTAGATCCAGCTGACTGCTGTCCACCCCTCCCAGCCCCTACCTCTCCCTCTCAACTGTCTTTTTCAGCCCCCAAACCTCCTCTTTATCTTCTCAGCTGTGATCTTCTCAGCCACCGTCTTCCCAGCCGCCATCTTCCCAGTAAGCAGTATTTACTTATTTTCCTACACTGTCCCCTCTTCAGGGCAATTCTAGTATTGCCTGTACCCATTTTCCTCCCCCACCACCCTCTCTTGATGCTTGTAAACCCATCCTGCCAGCTTACTCCCCTGTCTATCCTCCACTGCCTGTTAACTCAACCCCCCTTTCCCCTTCAAACCCTCAGCAGGAACCACTTCCATGTTCTTCCTTCTCTCCTGCTCATACTGGCTCAGGCGCCATCTTTGGCCCATGCCCCACCCTTACTTCAGCCATCTGTGCTAGAGTGCCCCCTTCAGGAAGTAGCAGGAATTGATGGTATTGTTAGAGTTCAAGTTCCTTCTCCCTCACTGATACCTCTCAAATTAACAAAAGACTTGGTTCATTTCCAGAAGACCTTACCTTTTATGTTAGAGAGTTTCAGTACCTCACTCAGTCTTATGAACTAACTTGGCATGACCTCTATATTATCCTTTCTTCCACTCTCACCCCAGAAGACCAGGACCATATCTGGACCCTAGCTCAAGGACATGCTGATACAATTCATCACCAAGCTCCTGCCCAGCCTACTGGTGCAGAAGTAGTCCCTAACCAGGATCCCACTGGGATTATCAAGACAGGGCCCCTGGACACCACCATCGAGACTACATGATTGTGTGTCTCCTAGGAGGACTCAAAAAGCGTACCCTAAAGCAGTCAACTATGAAAAACTTTCAGGAATCACCCAAGGTCCTGATGAAAACCCAGCCCTTTTTCTCTCTCATTTAACTGAAGCCATGAGAAAGTATACCAACCTAAGGCCAGCCAGCCCAAAAGGAACTACTATCTTAAACCTTCGGTTCATCTCCCAATCCACCCCTGAAATTCGGTGCAAGCTTCAGAAGCTTGACGACCACCCTCAAACCCCACAATGAGACTTTCTTAATTTAGCCTTCAAAGTCTTCAACAATTGTGATGAAGAAAGTAAACGGCAAAAATAGGAAGAGTTTCAAATGCTTGCCTCTGCCATCGGGGTCCTGCAGGTCCACAGGGCCACAGCTCCACACAGAAGCCTCCTAGCCATCTACCTCCACCTGGTGCCTGTTTCAAGTGCAGTAATGAAGGCCACTGGTCCAGACAATGCCCAAACCCAGGTAAGCCCACCAGGCCATGCCCCCTCTACAGAAGACCCCACTGGAAGTCAGACTGTGGGTGGCTCCCACAAGGACCGCCCCCATCCCTTCCTGAGCTGGCCAAAATCGCCTACTCAGATCTCGTCGGCCTTGCCACTGAAGACTGACAGTGTCCTGGAACGGATGCCCCGCAACTGCCATCTGTTCCTCTGAGCCAAGGGTAACCCTGATGGTGGTGTTATGCCCAGACCGTTTGTTCCCTAAAGAAGACCACCAGAGTCCAGAGTCAAAGCCAAGCGGCAAGGATCTTTTACTGCAAGTTCGAACTTGGTCCCTCCCTTCCACAGCATACAAGAGGGCCTCGAACAATGCGAGTGCTTGCTTTTTATAGCCTGATGTAAACAGGATATGTAAAGTTACAGGGGAACAAGGGAATTCTTTTGGTTACAACATTACAATTGGTTAACATTATACATTTAGCATTTTTTATTGGTTCCCGCTGTGCCCTTATCGGAGATTTCCCAGGTGGTGTTTTTCTAAAGTTGGGAGATATATGGAGGAATGTGTTTGTGCTGGGCTCAGGGAGTTGGGAGATATATGGAGGAATGTGCCTGGTTGCTTTTCAGAGGCAGGTAGGCCAGTATGTCTTTTTAAATTAATACCCAGGCAACCTACTCTGCTTTACCTAATTTTTCAGGACCCACCAAGTCCTCCCAAGTCTCTGTTGTGGGAATTGATGGACAAGTCTCCAAACTCCAAGCCCGTCTTCCACTTTTCTGCTCCCTGCACACCTTTTCCTTCACTCACTCTTTCTTAGTCCTGCCGTCATGCCCAACTTTGCTCCTAGGCAGAGACATCCTTTCAAAACTCCACACTACTCTCCACTTCCATGTTCTCCATAGTACCCAACGCATCAACCCAGACCTCTCCAGGGCTTCCAACATTTTTCTTCTCCTCCAACCTCCCACCTTAAAACATGCTACCTTTTCTTATTCCCCATCCATAGTTAACCCTGCTGTTTGCGATACTTCCACACCCTCAGTCGCAAAACACCACACCTCCGTCCACATTACCCTTAAAGAGCCCACCCAGTTCCTATCACAGAAGCAGTTTTCCCATCCCCCAAGCAGCTCTTATAGGCTTAAATCCTATCATTTCTTGCCTCTTCACCAGTCATCTACTCTACCTAACAGACTCCCATTTTAACACACCAATTCTATCTGAAAAAAAGCCAGATGGAACTTATCACTTAGTCCAGGACCTCAGGCTCATTAACCAAGCTGTACTCCCAGTATGTCCAGTAGTTCCTAACCCATATATTTTACTTTTTGCAATTCCCTCCAATACCACACATTTTTCTGTTCTAAACCTAAAGGATTTTTTTTTTTTTTCACAATTCCTTTACACCCTGATTCCCAAAACCTCTTTGTCTTTACATGGGAAAACCCTGTTACCCACCTTTCACATCAGCTTACCTGGTGTATACTACCTCAAGGTTTTAGAGACAGTCCCCATCTTTTCAGACAGGCTCTTGCTCGCGACCTCTGTACCTTATCCCTAAAACCGTCCACTCTCCTTCAGTATGTTGATGATCTGCTCCTGTGTAGCCCCTTTCAAAGAGACTGCAACGCCCATACTATCTATCTTTTAAACTTCTTGGTAGAACGGGGGTATCGGGTCTCCCCTAAGAAAGACACAAATATGCACCCCCTCAGTCACCTATCTAGGCCTAGTTCTTACCCCAAAAACCTGAGGGCTCACAACTGACCACATATCTCTCCTCCAACCCCTCCCACCTCAGCAAGACTAAGCAAGAAATTCTCTTTTGTAGGACTGGGGGATATTTTAGGCTCTGGGTTCCCTCCTTCGCTCTACTTGCCAAACCATTATTCCAAGCTGCTAAAGGCCCTCTCCATGAGCCTTCAAACCCTGCAAAGCCTATTACCCAACCTTTCCATCTACTCCAGAAGGCTGTCACCTCAGCCCCTCTCCTCACTCTCCCAGACCGCACCAAACCTTTCTCCCTCGATACCGACGAACGCGTGGAGTCGCACTAGGTGTTCTAACCCAGTCTGAGGGACCCACCCTCCAGGTTGTCGCCTACCTCTCCAAACAGCTTGAAGCCACAGTTCTCAGATGGCCTGCTGACGTCCGAGCATTGGTGGCTGCTGCTGTCCTCACCCTTGAAAGCCTAAAACCATCTCTCCATGCCAATCTAAGTTTATTCAACCCGTAACTTCAAAGACATGCTAGCTCACTGAAGTGTACTAAGTCTCATCTCTGCCCCACAGCTCCTCCAACTGTATGCTCTATTCACAGAAACTCCTCACATCACCATGCTAATCAGTTCCCGTCTAAACCTGGCCATGCTCTTACCTGAAGCTACAACCGCCCAAGACCCTACACACTTCTGTGTGAACACTCTTCAAACCTTTCTTTTCATTTTCCAAACCTAACAGACTAATCCCTTCCAGATGCTTCCTTTACTTGGTTTGTAGATGGTAGTTCCTTCCTACATCAAGAATGCTGGCATGCTGGCTATACTATAGTGTCACCCCCCACACACATTACTGAAACCAATCCGCTCCTCCTAGGCACCACCTCCCAAAAAGCTGAACTCATCACCCTCACTTGAGCTCTCACTCTAGCAGCCAGACAACAGATCAACATATATTCAAATTCTCATTATGCGTTCCACATAGTGCACTCACACTTGTGCATCTGGAAAGAACGAGGTTTCCTAACTGCAAAAAACACTCCTGTCATAAATGGCTCTCTCATCAGCAAACTCCTTCAAGCTGCCAGGCTCCCGCAGAAAGTTGCCATCATTCATTGCAGGGGCCACCAAACCCCAGACAATTCTGTATCAGCTGGAGATGCTCTAGCAGATAAGGTAGCCAAACAAGTAGCCCTACAACCTGTGCAAGGCTAGTTTCTGTCCCTGTCCTTGTTCTCTCCTCTTTACTCCTCAGAAGAAAAGGAGGACTTCTGTGCCCCAAACCTTCAAAATCAAAGACCACGGTGTGTCAAAGAAGGGCACTTTGTTTTTCCTCACTCTCAAACAATCCCTATTCTCCAAAGTCTCCACAACTCTTTTCATGTCGGTTACAACCTCTCTTACAACCTCTCCACCCTATTGTCACTTGTCCTCACCTTTCCAGCCGTGTTCGAGAAATCACCCAGTCCTGCTCTGTCTGCCACTCAGTGTCACCCTAGGGCCCCCTTTGACCATGGCCTTTTCCTACCTACCAAGCTTGGGGCCAGATACCTGGGCACGATTGGCAAGTAGACTTCACTCACATCCTGCCTGATAAACGGCTCCGCTATTTCCTAGTCTTTGTCTGTGCTTTCTCTGGGTGGGTAGAATGTTCCCAACAACTTCAGAAGGTGCAAATGTCTTCGCACAAACTCTCACTGTGCATATAATTCCCCACTTTGGACTCCCAACATCCATCCAGTCTGATAACGGGCCCGCCTTCATCAGCCAAATTACTCAAGGTGTCTCTACATCATTAGGTATAAAATGGGTTCTCCACACACCCTACAGGCCTCAATCTTCAGGCAAAGTTGAAAAAATCAACTCTGTCCTTAAAGCCCAACTCACCAAGCTGGGTCTAGAAACCTGCCAGTCGTGGACAAAAAAAATCTCCTTGTCGTCCTCATGAGACTCCATGCAACACCAAAGACACCCTTTTTTTTTTATAGCCCCTTTGGAATCATGTATGGCTGAAATTTTATCTTGGAGCCTCCACCCTTACCAGACCCTGAGCCACTTGAGAATTACTTCCGCTTCTTAATCCAGACACAGTCTTTCATTCGTAAAGCAGCAAATGAGGCCATGCCCCTCCCTGTCAACACCTCCTTATCCTCTCAACATAACTGTCTTGCAGGCACAGAAGTGTTTATCTGCCAACTTGACTCTCACAAAAACCTCCAACTGAAGTAGACAGGCCCCTACACTGTGATACTCAGCACGCCAACTGCAGTGAGAGTCCAAGGACTCCCCAACTGGATGCATCACACCAGGGTCAAGCTCACCCCCGAGGCTACTCCTTCCTCCAAAACATTAACAGCGGGCAACACCCTCGGAGTCCCTGTATGTAATAACCTAAACAAACAAACAAACAAAAGAAACAATCCTTAAAGGTAGGAGGAAGCCAAAGATGGCAACAGAATGAATGACCTCCACTACGGATCATCAAACATTACAGTCCTGCCACTTGGGCTGAGGATGGTTCATGGGGTTATCACACTCCCATATATATGCTAAATAGAATAATGAGACTACAGACGGTTCTAGAGATAATCACTAACCAAACCGCCTCAGCCCTGGAAATGCTCACACAACAACAAAACCAAATGCATGCAGCAACGTATTAAAACAGGCTAGCACTAGACTACTTATTAGCAGAAGAAGGTGGGGTCTGTGGCAAGTTTAATATCTCCAATTATTGTCTTAACATAGATGATAACGGAAAAGCGGTTCTAGAGATTGCTTCAAACATCAGAAAAGTAGCCCATGTACCAGTCCAAACCTGGAAGGGATGGGACCCGACAAACCTTCTAGGAGGATGCTTCCCTAATTTAGGAGGATTTAAAATGCTAGTAGGGACAATAATCTTCATTATTGAGTTCCTCCTATTTCTCCCCTGTGTTAGCCCACTGATAATAAAAGCCATTAAAACTCTTGTTGAAACTACAGTTAGCTGCCAGACAATCGAGAGGATGCTTCTGCTACAGAGACATGATGGATACCAACCCGTCTCTCAAGAATACCCCAAAATTAAGAGTTTCTTTTTCCAAGATACCCACACCACCCCTATGTCATGCGTGAAGTAGTTATGGAGAAAGTCATCCCTTTTCCCTTTTCTATAACCAAATAGGAATAAAAGATTCTCCCCGGGGCCTGAAAGCTTAAGGGAATGAATAACTCCTCCCTCCTCAGGCCCAGTCCCAAGGTGCAAGGCCACTTGCACCAGCAGCGTGCGTCAGCAAGATAGCAGAAGCAGGAAGAGAGCTGGCTAGAAGACACACACCCCCTGAAGATCGAGAGGGAGGCCTTCTGGGTACTATGTAGCAGTCACTTCAGACTGGGACACTTCCTGTTTACAGAGGACTATAAAACCCCTGCCCCATCCTCATTTGGGGCTGATGCCATTTTAGGCCTCAGGCCCTCTGCACCCAGGTGCTTATTAAAACAGCGTGTTGCTCCACACCGCTGGTGGTGTCTGTTGGCGCGCTCTCAGAGTTTGAACCGATACAAGAGCCTTGCACCTTCAACATAAAGTTTCCCTCAAAGTGGATTTTGTTTTGGTTTAGTTTTGGTAGGAAAAAAGAAAGTTATTGTTTCTATTCTCTGCTTCTAAAATGCATTTAGTTTTTTATTTTATGAGCTTTTTACCTTTCTGATTTCAATGACATTTTGTTCAGTTAAGATATTTCTGGCTGATATTTCATTAAAAAAATGACCTATTAGAAGTAGAATTTTAAATAACTTGGGCTTCTTTCTTTTTTCGTTTGTTTGTTTGAGACAGGGTCTCACTCTGTCACCCAGGCTGGAGCTCAGTGGCATGATCACGGCTCAGTACAGCCTTGACCTTTTGTGCTCAAGTGATCCTCCAAACTCAACCTCCCATGTAGCTGGGATCACAGGTGTGCACCACCATAGCTGGGTTTTTTTTGTATTCTTTGTAGAGACAGAGTTTTGCCATGTTGTCCGAGCTGATCTCGAACTCCTGGGCTCAAGTGATCTTCCTGCCTTGGTCTCCCAAAGTGCTAGGTTTACAGGCTCGAGCCACTGTGCCTGGCCTTGCTTTTGAAATGATGTTCAATGCCATAAAATTTTTTTTTTAGTAGAAAATTAAAAGCTATTGAAATTGTCCCTTTTATTAACAAGCCTTATAGAAGTAGTTATCCCAGGGAAAAGCAAATTTTTACTCATCAAAGGTTAGGATACTTCATGTTACAATAAGATAATTCTGGGAAAGATAATCTGTTGACTATAATGTGCATAGACATTCCGGTTTTGTTTCTAAAATAAGCCACAAATGACTTATTTTCAAGGATTTTCCTATGGGGTTGTTAAATCAAGTTTTGCCTAAAGCTGTCTCCTTACATATTTTAAATTTGCCCCAAAGGTTTCTCTGTACATTGTGAACTATAACCTAAATGGAGTTGTATACAGACTGTAGTTTACTATTCTGCCAATCACCAAGTTTAGACACTCAAAGGTGGCCAACTGTTCAAACTGTGTTGAAATAAGGCAAACGGTGAGCAGTAACCAATCTGGCTGTTTCTGTCCCTCACTTTCGTTTTCTGTACATCACTTTCCTTTTTCTGTCCATAAATCTTCTCCCACGTGGTTGCACTGGAGTCTCTACACTGGCATCCCTATTCTGGCTTGGGAGACTGCCCGACTTACAAATTGTTTTTTGCTCAATTAAACTCTTTTAAATTTAATTCAGCTAAAGTTTTTAACAGATGGCATCAGAAGTGGGATCTGAAATAGAGCTTCAAACGATCCCCTGAAGCACTGAGTGACCAAGCAAAGTACCTGCTGGACCCATTATGCCCATTGCTCTCTCGGGGCAGCTGGGAATCATGGTAAGTTTTCTCTCAGATTCCGAATCGCCACAAATTTCTGTTTTAAGCTCTCCGAGTTTCTTTGAGCAAATTTCTGATCCAAACGGGGTTTGGAAGTCCCAGAAACTGGACTGAGGCCAGGATTGGATTTGATTCGGTAATGAACCGGCTTGGATCCTTTAAAGTCCTCTTACTTCTGACTGAGTCAGAAAGAAACGTAGTAAATGGCAATATTGCAGGGGATGTAACATTTGGCTTTTGGAAATTCACAGGGATTTTTGTGTTCTACCTCTTTGTTTCATTTTTCTTGCATGCTTAAGCTGGAAAAAAATCATTGGCTAAGTTGATCCAGGGAACCTGAGAGCCAAAGCCAATATTTGAGGTAAAAATGGGATCCTTAATTTCTGAAGAACTGAGTTTCTTCCAGCTTATACATGCATAAGTATTAGGCCCCAGAAGCTGCAAAGTCTTACAGGAATGGCAACATCTTACTAAAGTTACAGTGAAATGTTCCAAATGAACAATACTGCACGGAATTGTATTTGAAAATGAAGGCTCCCAAATGAGTCTAATCTTGGGATGCCTATTGATACGCAGAAGCTTCTAAAAAGATTTCAACATTTTTATTTAAAAAATTTATAAAGGGCAAATAGAAAGCTTAAGTGGCTAAATGATTTAAAAATTTAAGTCTGCTAACCTTTTGGCTTGGCTACTATCCTGCCTCAAAGGTGGAAAGAAAGCTATCCTAGATAAGGTGTTTATAAAAGGTAGACCTCAAGTAAAATAGGCTTGTTTCTTTTTCAGATCTATCCATGCTGAATCCAGGCATCCATTGCTTTACTGGCCCTGTTTCTTAATGGGCTCCACCTATTAGTCTGAACTCAGTAATCTTAGCTAAAAAACAGTAGCTAAGTTAAGAAGAACACCCTATTAAAGCAAAATACACCTTTCTGGAATTTAATTGGCTACCTTGAATCTCTTTTCTAAAAGAAATTTACATCTATTAAGGAAATCTCCATTTTTAAGGATGTCTGCCTATGTACATTTGAAACTCTTACCACATTCTTCTAAATTTACATAAGAAGTCATACCTTTCTTTAAGGTGCTTTTCTGGCCATCTTGTCCTAAGTGAACTTTTGAGTGTTTTTTTTTTTCCCCCTGGTTTGAGCAAATAATGATGCAATATTTAGGCCTAAACTGTTAGCTCTATGCTTATAAAATATAATTTTTTTTTGTTCCACCGGAGTTGTCCTTTTAGAAATGCAAATTTGTTGCCTAATTAACAATTGCTTAGGGCAATGAAATTGATAATTGTAAGATTGATAGAACGAATGGGGAAAAGAAAAATTATTTAAAAACAAATTGCCTTTCGGCAAATGAAAATCCTTTATGACAGCTATAAGATCTGCTTCTATGTGTTTGTATGTCCATATGTGTAATGGGTATGTGATATTTGGCAAATAAACCTAGTTTTTAAATTGTTGGTAAAATAAAAGTGGTTTCAAAATTATCAATTGAATATAATTAGATACTTGCTTGATTTGACTGAGAGCTTACATCTTTGGTTTAAGAGTCTCTGGATTCAGGGGTCTACATAGTGACCATGGTGAGGTCTGAAGATATGTTCTTACTGCCTAGACCAGCAGCTACAAGCCAGAATTAAGCCCAACGTGAGCCCTTCTTCCTCTACTTTCCCTGTTTTGCCTTCTGGCTATTTTGGGAGGAGTTGGATCCTCCAGATGTCAAAGGCCTGTGAACCATAGCAACTCCATCTTAAATAGGGGCTGGGTAAAATGAGACTGAGACCTACTGGGCTGCATTCCCAGACAGTTAAAGCATTCTAAGTCATAGGATGGGATAGGAGGTCAGCACAAGATACAGGTCATAAACACTTTGTTGATACAACAGGCTGCAGTAAAGAAGCTGGCCAAAACTCACCAAAATCAAGATGGTGAACAGAGTGACCTCTGATCATCCTACCACTACACTCCCACCAGTGCCATGACAGTTTACAAATGTCAGGGCAATGTCAAGGAATTACCCTCTATGGTCTAAAAAGGGGAGGCATGAATAATCCACCCTTTGTTAGCATATCGTCAAGAAATAACCATGAAAATGGGCAACCAGCAGCCCTGGGTGCTGCTCTGTCTATGGAGTAGCCATTATTTTATTCCTTTTTATTTTTTATTAAGAAAGTCTTAATAAACTTGCTTTTGCTTTGCTCTGTGGAATTGCAAGATCCAAGAACCCTCTCTTGGGGTCTGGATCGGGACCCCTTTTCTGTAACGCAGGTATAGTCTTCACAGCTCTGTCTTCTGTCCTAATGGACTCAGACAGACCCTGACCTTCATAATCCTCTTGGGTGCCACAAGGCTACTTGGGACCTAGAATTACTGGGGGAAGACATTAGGGAAGCTAACTGTGTCATAATTTCAAAATTCTTTTCAGTAATTTAAAATTGTAGAGTCATGATATGTTAAATTAAGTAATACATAATCATAAACTATCTGAATCATTTGTAAGTGAAGATACTGAAATATGAATTATTAAACATGAGTTTAAGTCTATATACCTTGACATATTATTTTTATATAGTTTAGAAAAGCTAAATATATTTAGATCTCTTAGTAAATAATACTTTGAAGAACTATTGAAACAGGAGGAGTTTCCTTATCCCCTTGCAGGGCATGTGGCAGGGGGAGTGGCTCGCTTCTTCAGTGCCCCACAGCTCAAACCTCTAGGAAGAGCATGCGGATGGGCAGGTTGTGGGGAGTGTTTTTGGGCTCCAACCCCATGGCAGCGTCTAGGGTTGAGTGTTTACAGCTCCCAAAGCCCCAGTGTGTGTGAGTTACAGGGTGCTCTTTCAGTTTTGCTGTCTGCATGTGGCTTGTGTTAATCAGCTCAGTTAGACCCTCTGCCTTATCGCAAGGACAGAGGGCTTTCTGTATCCTGGGGTTCTTGCCCTTGTGTGCCAGAAAAATCAGATCACACGTAGGCTTGGAGAATGAGTGAGAGGTTTTTAAATTTTTTTTTTTATTATTATACTTTAAGTTCTAGGGTACATGTGCACAACATGCAGGTTTGTTACGTATGTATTTATTGAAGGGCGGAAGTAGCTCTCAGCAGATGGATGGGGATCCAGAAGCAGGATGGAGTGGGAAGGTCATTTTCCCCTGGAGTCATACTGCTCAGCAGCCGGGCTCTCCCCTGTCTGCCATCAGCTGAATTCCACATTGTTCTGCTGTCTATGGCCTGCTGGCATCTGCTGGTGCCTGTCAGTGTGCTCTTTCACTCTGCTCCTCTTGACGTCCAGCTGCTTGTGTGTGTGCCTGCTAGGGTCTCAGGGTATTTACAGGCACAGAATGGGGGACATAGTGGGCCAGAGTGGTCTTGGAAAATGCAACATTTGTGCATGGAAACTGGAGTGCCTGTCCCTATTTAGGTCCGTGAGCACAGGCCTGAGCTTGGAGCCCTCACCAGGGAGCCCACTTTTCTCTACCCAGCACTTCCCTGCCCCCCTCCCATATTATTTTTCTAAAAAATTATAAAATGGTTTTTATCTACAAATACTGATAAGACCATTCAAAATTACTTTCTAGGGTTTTCACTAGAAATTAGGGTTACTAAGAGTTAAAAACTACTAGATATGAGAGAAACAATTCTGTATACATAATGTATAAGCAAAAGCAAAATATGCATTTGGTAAGGAAAGTTATAAAGGCATAAAAATGTGTGTTAAAACTCTTGTCTGGTTTAAAGTTACTTAAAGGTTTCCAATTGAAGAAGTAAAAGAATAGATAAAACAAGATAAATATAGAAAGGGAAAAATATAAAACAAAAGTTTTATGGAAATCTTGTGGTTAAAAGATGACAGACTTGATCAATTTATTTATGTTTTATTAAAACTAGTGTTAATAGTGATAATACACTAATAAAAAAGTAAAACTTGATTTTCTCTATTCAATAAAAATTCTGTGTAGTATTAATATGACACAGTAAAATATTTTCATTCACCTTTTGAGCAAACTGCAAAAAGAAAAAAAAAAGAGAGAGAGAAAAGAAGAAGAGACAGATTCTGTCTTGTGTCTTTTGATTGTTTGGGAAACTGAGTCTCCTTTATCAAAGAGTACAGGTTTTTGTTTTCAAAAATCTTCTTTGGTTTTTAAAAATCACTTTGGTTAAATAAATGACTTGTTTTTTGGTGGCCTGTGATCCTGTTTTGGTCAAGTATTTTAAACCTTTGACATATTTGACAGGTTTCCCAAAATCAAATCTTAGCTTCAAAATTCTTTTCTGACCTCTAACTTTAGGGTGGTGCAGAGGGGCCCTGAAGCATCCAAAAGAGAGGTAAAGAGGATTATCTGGCATGTTAAGTTTACATAGGAAGCATTGACAAACCAAAAATAACGTTTCACCTTCTTCAGCTTATTTTTTAATGAATATGATTAACATGTTTCAAAATTGTATGAGATTTCTAAAATTCTAATGTGTCTGAATGTATGCTATCAATAATAATCATGGTTATTAGGTTAAGTTATTGTAGACCACAGAAATAATAAAATTTCCTTGTCAATTGTATCTTTATGACTATTTAAAGTCATTTGCAGCTGGGCGTGGTGGCTCACACCTGTAATCCCAGCACTTTGGGAGGCCAAGGAGGGCAGATCACAAGATCAGGAGTTCAAGACCAGCCTGACCAACATAGTGAAACCCTGTCTCTACTAAAAATACAAAAATTAGCTGGGTGTGGTGGTGTGCACCTGTAATCCCAACTACACAGGAGGCTGAAGCAAAGAATCGCTTGAATCCAGGCAGCGGAGGTTGCAGTGAGCCGAGATCACACCACTGCATTCCAACCTGGGTGACAGAGCGAGACTCCATCTCAATAAAAAATAAATAAATAAATAAATAAATAAATAAATAAATAAATAAGTAAAGTCATTCCCATAGCTAATTGCTTAATTCTGATGCAGTTTCTGAAAACTTCACAAGCACAGAAAATTCTAGAATATGGTGTCTTTAAGGAGGTACATGAAAGGATGGAAAGGACTCTGAAAAGCACTCTTAAATACAGGTTTCTGATAACTTTAGAATCATATCATTTGAACTGGATAAGAATTTCTGGAACTTTAATGAAAAGACTCACTGGTTTATAAAACTACTAACCCAAGCAGAACAAAAATTAATTTACTATGAAGAAAATAGTTTGCCAAATTTTCATGCTAAATAAGCCAATACTGAAACTGTTTAGATACACAATTTGAATGAACTCCCTGGTCTAATTTAAATTACCTATGATAACCCATCAGTTATCAGTGCTATGTACCTAATTGGAGACACAACTGGTATTCAAGAGGACAAAAGTCTAATGTTAAGCATAGACTCATGGAGAACCAGGATGGGCACCTTAATCCCCATGAGTCCTTAAAGTTTTGTTTTTAAAAGTTCTGTATTCCATGACTTATCATGGAAAAGATAAAATGATCCAAATTAAATATATATTGGTGTGGTGACTTCTAAGTTGCTAAAATAGTTTATGACTAATGTTTGGTTTGTCAAACCCATATTCCTGGGAAGACAATAAAATCTTCAGGTTCATGGAGCCTCAGTGAGAGTCCATGGGGGAGGAGGATGCCTACTTCCTGGTCCTTGATCAGAAACTTTTCTAGATGCAGGGAAACTTGAACCATGTCTGTCAGACCCACGACTGCCACAAGAAGATGTCTCAAGCCCTGACCCATGAATTGAAGAAAGACACTTCCAGTTTTCAGAGGGAGATGTTCTTCCATGATAAATGGCCCGGGAGGGCTGGATGGCCACCACAACCACAGAGAGAGTGCTCCAGGTGCTCCAGAAAGAAATGACAGCAACAGGCAGAAGCTGGCTAACTGCAAGTCTAACTTCCAGTCTTTCCTGAGAGGTCCTTTGACTCCTGGCACTCTGCCTGGAGCCCACAGGGGCCTGGAAGTACCAGGGGGACTGTAGACCCCCAGAGCCCCCAGGAGGGATGTGGGTCACAATGTGAGGTCTTGGTTCCAGAGCACCTGCTGGGTTTATTCTGTTTTCCCTGTAGCTAGGCCCTGAATGCCCAGAGACTCTGCAGAACATCAGCCGGTGCTGCTACCTTTAAAGCATTTGTGATTGATCTCTTGTTTAGCTACGATTTATTAGTTGATGCTGAAATTGCTCTTATTAGAGTTTGATAGATAGCATTAGGATTGTTAAGTACTGTTTTTTCAAATACAGATTGTTTAATATAAAAAGCCCAAAGGCTGCTGAAAGAAATTCTAATCTTTTATTTGTGTAATACTTTTCTCATATAAGACTCAAAACTCTTCTATGTATTTTCCCTTATGTGTGGTTTTGTAAAGAAATCCTGGCCTAGCATCCTGGCTTAGGAGATATGGTCTCTGACAAAGTCTGTACAGGGTAGGGTAAAGTCACTTCTGAACGGTCTCAGCTTTAATTACAGTTTCTCCCTGTCACGGATCTTAACCACTAACACACACATAGTGGTAACCTAATGCTCTGCTATCTCAGAGAAGAGATAACTTGGAAGAAATTGTGTATAGATAGTTAAGAAGAAAGAAAGGAAAACAGGAGAACAGAAAGAGAAAGACAAAACAGAAAGAATGCTCTAAGTCTATCATCTTTTTTTTTTTTTTTTTTTGAGAAGGAGTCTCGCTCTGTCGCCCAGGCTGGAGTGCAGTGGCGCAATCTCTGCTCACTGCAAGCTCCGCCCCCCGGGTTCACACCATTCTCCTGCCTCAGCCTCCCGTAAGTCTATCATCTTAACAAGAGATAAAATCATCAGAAGTATTCCAGAAACAGACAAGACTTGAAAGGCAAACTACAAACACAACTTTGAATCTTTTGTGATGTCAAATTTTTACTAATTCATGAAGTATGTTTTAAACTCCTTTATAGTTTCCTCGTTCCAAGTCTTTCTCTTGATTAATACAATTATGCATTTAAATGAAATAACACTATATTATTTCTTAAATTCAAAATTATACAAATGCTTTAGTCAAGTGACATTATGCTATTTTTACTTCTTCAGTACTATTTTCTCTTTTCTAACCTTTAATGAATGTAATTGATCATTTATTGTTTTAACAAAATCTCACAAAGTCCCCAAGTTTGTAGGTGGTTCTCTAGACCTTGGCATTAAGGCCCCTATGGTACCTGTTATAGGTGGTTGTGGCTGGAAGGAGACTCAGTCTTCCTGCTACCAAGCAAAAAGGAACCTCTGGGGGCAGTTTGGGAGAGGCGTTAAGCTTATAAAATTATTGCTGTGACTGTTTCCCTCCTAGTGAGCTATTGAAATAAATTATCAGATTTAATTCTTCCTTTGAGAGTGAAGTCACTGTCCTGTAGGTTTTCCAAGACACAGGGCCCAAAGGTTGCAGCCAAGGGCACACCCTGCCAGCAAACAGACTACCTGCCTCTCCTTCTAACCTGATGATGTACTCATTTTCAAATAACTGTTATTGAGATGCCAAGAGAACAAAATTAACAACTTTTTTGAAAAAAAATCACTCTCTCACCCCAAAGCACTCCAACTCTTTCTCATTTTTGCATATAACTTTCCAGTCTTGTTGGTAGGTAAATCTATTTTACGTAGTTGTAATTTCATATCCTCTTTCTTAAAATAATGTTATTTAGAATCTGTTGCTTTCAAAAGCCACAGTTGCTGTTTACCTCTGTAGGTGACTTTTCATGAAGCCTGTGTTCATGCACCCCAAGTACAAAGGACCAGAAGAGAGAGCGTTATCATTACATAATCTTGGCACTGATTTCTAAAATCTCTAGCATGTTATCTGGCCTTCCCAGATTGACCTAAATTTCAATCTGTGCTCACGCATTAAACTATCCCCTTCTGCAGTATTTCATTCAATGTTGTGTGAAAATAAATAGATATCTAACATTTTAAGTGGATATATAATCTTTTTTTTTTTTTTTAAAGCTACCAAGAATTACTTTAGCTTATTAACAATAAACTGGCAAAATGTTGCCATGGAAGATGTGACGTCACCAGGACAATGATTGTGAGAACCTTGTCTGGAGAATGATATTCACAGAGAAGAATGAAAAAGAAAGAAAAGCTTTCATTTGCCAACAGATTGAATAACCCAACAAAAGAAAGTAGTAGGTACCGTTGAAATTCCATGACTTTTCTCTTTTAGTGTTCTAAGGATCATTAAAGCTGTAATTTTTATCAAGAGACTTATTGCGAAAGAAATTTTGGTTTTCCTAGCTTAATTGCCTGTTACAAATTCAGATTTTACAAATTACTTAAGCATATTTGCAAAATTCTGTTTTATTCCTATTCACATGAAAATGAAAAAAAGACTTCAAAAGAATCTATTAGGAAATATCAGGGAATAATATTTTGGTGATTTTCTATTTTTTTTTCAAGGCACATTTAAAATTCTTACAGCTGTTTTTCTGTTTGAGTGGGAAAATGATCATATTTTAAATATTGAAAGGCTCAGCTTATATGATTTATAAAGAGCATTTTTATTTTACAAATAAGAAAAGATATTTTTTATTTGTGGAATCACAAATATTGTAGATATATTTTCTTTGAAAACATATTTTTATCCTTCTTTCCTATTATATCATAGATCAATGAATAATGACTTAAGAAGTCATCCAATCACTCCTCTGCTGTATTAGTGTTCTCACACTGCTAATAAAGACACATCCAAGACTGGGTAATTTCTAAAGGAAAGAGGTTTAATGGACTCACTGTCCCAATGCCTGGGGAGGCCTCACAATCATGGTGGAAGGCAAAGGAGAAGAAAAGGCACATCCTACATGGTGGCAGGCAAGACAGTATGGGCAGGAGAACTCTCCTTTATAAAACCATCATATCTGCTGAGATTCACTATCAGAGAACAGAACAGGAAAGACCCAGCCCCATGATTCAATTATCTCCCACTGGGTTCCTCCCACGACACATGGGGGTTATTACAATTCAAGGTGAGATTTGGATGGAGACACAGAGCCAAACTATATTATCTGCCTTCAGGCACAAATAAGTCTTGATCTAATGGAACGACAACTTTCTTCTAGGATGTTAAAACACCTTTCTCTCTGTCTGTCTGTCTCTCTCTCGCTCTTTCTCTTTTTTTTGACAGATCTGGACTCCAGGCTGGAGTGCAGTGGCACAATCTCAGCTTACTGCAGCCTCCTTCTCCTGGGCTCAAGCAATCCTTCCACCTCAGCCTCCCAAGTAGCTGAGACTACAGGTGCATGCCACCATGCCCGGCTAATTTTTTTTTTTTTTTGTATTTTTTGTAGAGACAGAGTTTCGCCATATTGCTCAGGCTGGTCTCAAACTCCTGGGCTCAACTGATCCACCTGCCTTGGCCTCCCAAAGTGCTGGGATTACAGGCATGAGCCACCCGGTAAGATCTGTCGCAGGCATAAACTGTCAAGATAGCACAGTGGATGTTTGGCATTTTCCATTTCCCCTTTTGAGGTCTCTTTTCCTCTAGTCCCCAGCTGCTGCCCTGCCTGCCACACACCCGTGATAGCAGCTCTGGGCCAACAGTGCTGGGTGGCCACTCAGATCATTGTCCTGATTCATTGGGCCTGGGTTTCATTTCCATGGCATTTATTCCTTTTTCTCTTCAATAGGTAATTTCCGTTTATTGTCCCAAGGCCACTTTATTGAGGATTCCTGAAGACTCACAGGAATACATAGCTCTAATTGTAAAGTAAAGTTTGTTCACCATAATAGAAAGTGAACTTTTTGTTTTCTTCTGGTGAAGCCGCCCTAACTCCTTTCAGATCCTGTGATTTCTTTCCATGTGGAGTTGTAGGTGCCTCTCTGTGTGCTGCTCACACGGTAGGCGCTCCCTAAGTGGGGCAAGATGAGGTCAGGAGCAGATGGACTGAGCTGCTGAGGCTGAATTATCAGGCTTCCTTTTAAAAACAGCTCCTCCTAAGCCTTTGGGACAGACCTTAGCAATGTATTCACGTGTCATATGCTTTTATAAATTTGCGCACAGAAAAAGATATTTTAGCCACCCTCAGTCAACAGTGCTCTCTTACCTCTCTGACTTGCCCTTGTGTTTAGTGGTGTTGGAGAGGGAATGTTGTATATTTTAGGGTACTGATAAGAGAAAATTAAGTTGGTGATATACTTAATTTACATTTCATGGGTTATATTTATGTGGTTTGTGATCATTTCTGTGATTAGTAGTTATAGCTAGGTGTCCTAGCAAATGAATAGTTTTCAGGAATACTTCTACCACCCACTATGCTGAGCCACCTAGCGCCATGATATAAAGGTGCCAAACCAATGTTCGTACGTCATGAATGTGTCCCGTTGCAGGGGCCCTCAGCCCCCGGGCTTCTGACTGGTACCAGCACATGACCTGTTAGGAACCGAGTCGTGCCGCGGGAGGTGAGTGGCGGGCAAGCATTACTGCCTGAGCTCTGCCTCCTGTCAGATCAGCGGCAGCATTAGACGAACCCTAATATGAACTGCGCATGCGAGGGATCTAGGTTGTGTGCTCCTATGAGATTCTAAATAATGCCTTATGATTTGAAGATGAAACCATTCCATCTGTCCCTTCCAGCCCGCGGAAAAATTCTTTTTCATGAAACCAGTTCCTGGTGCCAAAAAGGTTGGGGACCGCTGTCCTATTACACCTCTTACCAGGAGTGTGTAGGTAAGGGGTAGAGAAGCATGTTTAAAATGTCATAAGTTAGTCTATGAAAAATTCCTCCTATCCTCAGATGTAGAAAATTGTAAGCAGAGGATTTGGTTTGCATTGAAGCCTGTGCATAACTGTACCATTCTAGTTGGAGTACATAAGATAATGCAACATCTACAATGATCAGCACACGAATATACTTATTTTTCTTTTGGGATGGGAATTGTGTGAAATAGAATCAATCAGAATATTTTGATTTTTAGGGCAAACACCTGTAGTTGTACTAAAAACAACGAGTATGTCTGTGTACGAGGTTGAATGACTTATATATCCCAAACCCCAATATGGAAAACAAATTTTGATCAACTATACTCCAAAAAAGACTGAAGTATTTTTCTAGTTGCATTACAGAAGATGATACTACAAAATAGCTATTGTATAAAGAAGCTACCAAAGAGCATTAAACCAAAAAATGAAACAGAAAACAATTATAAAGTTATGTTAGGCAGCTAGTTAATGAAATTATGTCAGTTTCTTAGAGTTTGTAATATTTATGGTATTTGTCAGCATTTAATTTTTTAAAATTTATTGTGATTTCTATTATCATTCTAATTTTCCATATTCTTGTATTTTGTAATTTTGTATTATTTTCTTTAAAGAGAGCCCCCAAATTGTATAAGCTTTTGACTTTACAAAACTTGGATCTGCCTTTGAATGAGATGAGATGAGCTAAGTCAAGCTGATACCTGGCATCTGACATAATGAATTAATCAAATAAGAAATGAATTTAGTAAGAAAAGGAAAAAATAGTCAAAGTACTATAAGCTAGACAAGGAGAACGTGTATTTTTAAAAATAACAACATATTTTCTGATGGTGGATATGATGTGCATAGGTGTAGATGGGATTATTTAAGGGAAAGTATGTGGATTGGTTGTATATTTTAATTTTTACTATGTTTATTTGGCTCCACTTCCTTCTCTCATTCTGAAATATCCTATTAGTTGCTTAGCAATGGAAGAATATTAATGCTAAGCATTTTTTAAAGCCTAGCTGTGAACTTGGGTTATATTTTGTTTCGTTTTCTTTTTTTACCAGCTAGATTTTAAAAACAGACTCTTCCATTTATATTAGAGGAATTTTCTCCAGTCCACACAATCCCAAAACATGTATAGTAAGATACTCAATAAATAACTGAATTGAATTGTCTTTCCTATGTACTTATCCAGGGCTTTGTCCAGGGGAGCATGCTTTTCATCTCAAGTATATTCATAAATTTCGCTCCTTAGAAAGTATAACTAGTGTCAGGGACATGTCAAGCTACAGATTATTATATTGTCCTAGAACCAGTTTGTTTTTGGTGCTGGCTGTATAAATTCTTGTTACGATGATTAGTTAATTTTAATCTTCATTCCAAATGTCTGAAGTTCTGCGGCAAGCAAAGGCACACTGCTGGTGGTAGATTCTTGTCTCTGGAATTTGCATTCCTTGTTAACCTTTCAAGATGGGATGTCTCTGATCCTTTCTATCCCAAACACATACCCAAAGTCCTCATAAAGTGCTATTCGCTCTTGTTGGTTTCCTACTGACTGACTTTCATAATGAAGGTTATTGCAGAAAAAGCATGGAGACACTCTTCTACTTCCACTGCTGCTTGAATTTTGTTTTGTTTTGTTGAGACAGAGTCTTGGTGTGTTGCCCAGACTGGAGTACAGTGAGGCAAACACAACTCACCTCAGCCTCGACCTCCTGGGCTCAAGTGATCCTCCTGCTTCAGCCTCCTGATTAGCTGGGACCACAGGCGTGCACCTTCACGCCCAGCTAATTTTACTTTATTTTTTTAGAAATGGGGTCTTTCTATTTTTCCCAGGCTGGTCTTGAACTCTTGGGCTCAAACAATCCTCCCACTTCGGCCTTCCAAAGTGCTGGGATTGTAGGTGTGAGCCACTGTGCCTGCCCCTTACTCAATGAATTTTTGTCATTCTTAGTGAGACCCTTTTTCTGGAGTATTTATTAGATTTGCATTCTCCAGTATAAATCTTACAGGCAGTATATAGTTAATTAGTGGTAATAACTGGATTGAGAGAACTTTAAGATCCTGCTCTGTTGCTTCTCTCTCTGTCTGTCTCTTACTTGCACTCTGCTATAAAACTACAGGAAAGTTTGCTTGCACAGTAAGGAACAACATGGTCCTTGACAAATCAAATTATGTAACAGATTGAAGTTTTGAGAGAATGTATAAAAGAAGCATTGAGTTTTAGTTTTCAACAATTTCATGAATTTTATCCCCTTTAAGACCTGTATTTAATCTACATGTTTGTATTGCTATTAAGCATTTGGAATTATTTAAATCTATTGTGCTCCTTGTACTGGAAGAATAACTCAATAAAGGTTTGTGAACTGTTAAACAAGTGTGAGTGATTTTCTATAGATTGTTACACCAGATCAGAAAATTCAGCTCCCAGAAGCATGGCAGCAAATCTGCCAAGTGGCACAACCTGTGCTTACTTGAGCTGATCAAGTCCTAAGCCTTTTTTGTTTATTAAACTATGTTCAAGGATTGCAAGGAGAGTATGACCCACCATATCTCTAATGCATTTTAATCACACACACACACACACACACACACACACACACACACAAAACTTCTTCCAGCCAAATGATCCATAGCCTGAAAACACTGGTAGTGTAACACTTTTATTCAAACATTTCAGCCAATCATTAGCCATAGTATAGCACTTTCTACAGAATACTCAGATTTCATTTAGCCAGATTTGGCCCTGCAATTTTTTAAGTGTTTATATATATAAAATATTATAAATGTGTTATCTAATATCAACATTATATATATATATATCTGTGAGTTTATATATTTATATAATCTTTATGCACAGAAAGACTTTAACCCAAACTCTCAAAAGAATTAACAACAACAAACAATGCCTGGAAATCAGGAAACAGCTAGCCAGGCATGGTGGTGTATGTATGTAATCCCAGCTACTCCAGAGACTGAGGCAGGATAGCTTGAGTCCAGGAGTTTGAGGCTGCAGTATACTATGATAGCACCTGTGAATAGCTATTGTGCTGCAGCCTGGGCAGCACAGCAAGACCTTACCTTTAAAAAAATATGAGAAGACACAGAGTTTCTCATTTTGTTTTTGACATTTTCCTTTATTAATGTAATACATATTCATACACTGCTCCTTTTAACAACAGCTGAATATAAAGTTAATAGTGTCTTTCCTTTTTCTTCCTTACTCTTTACTTTCAGTAACCAAGAGTAACAATTAGTTAGATATCCTTCCATATCTTTCTCTAAAACAATACATCTCTGCAGATCAGATTTTGCCTCTGACTAGCTGGGACACAGAGCATAAGACTCAAGTCTTTGCTTGTACCAAAAATAAAGGTGGCCCCAAATTATAGTTAAGTATCTTTACACTTACTAGGGTGGCTAAAATAAAAAAGACAATAGCAAGTGTTGTCAAGGATGTGCAGAAATTGAAGCTCTTGTATATTGCTGGTGGAAATGTAAAATGGTGCAGCTACTTTGGAGATGGTTTGGCAGTTCATCAAAATATTCAACATAGAGTTACCATATGAGCCAGCAGTTCTATTTCTAGGTATGTATGCAAGAAAAATGAAAACATATTTCCATGGTGAAATGAGTGTTCATAGCGGCATTATTCATGATTGCCAAGAAATAGATACAACACAAATGTCCATCAGTTGATTAACAGATAAACAAAATATGATATATCCACACAATGAAGTATTACTCAGCCATAAAAAGGAATGAAGGATGGATACATGGTACAATATGGATGAACCTTGAAAACATGCTAAATGAGAGAGCCCAGTCACAAAAGACCATATATCATATGGAGTCATATGATACATGTGAAATGCATGGTAGATAGGTAAATATGTGAAATGCATGGTAAATAGGTAAATAGGTAAATCCATACAGTCAGAAAGCAGATTAGTAGTTGCCTGCGGCTGGGGAATGACTGCTAATGATTTTATTTTTGGGGTGAGAAAAATGTTCTATAATTAAATTCTGGTTATGGTTGTACTACTCTGAATATACTCAAAATTACTGAACTGAGCACTTTAAAAGAGTGAATTTTAGGGTATGTGAAATGTATCTCAATAAAGCTACAAAAATAAAAATAAGCATGCTTAACTTAGATGTTCTCCAAATTTTCTTTAAATTATAGAAATATGGAGACACTCCATTTTCTTACTTTCATTGACAATTTATTTCAAGTTCTTAACCTTAAATCCTATTAAATTCCCCATTCTTTTAAAATGGTTCATTGTAATTTTAATATTTATTTTATGATATGAATGTCAACTTTTAGTTATGACAGTATAGAATCCTAAACTTCTTAGTAAAGAGAAAAAAATGTGAATTTCCAGTTGTCATAACCAGTGTCTTTCTGGCTTTATATTTATCCTAGCCATTGCTAAAACAATCAAGAAAGGAAAATGTTAGGCTAATCTTGTATGTATGGAATATCAAGGTTTGGTTTCTAACATTTTAATATGATTACCATATGTTATAGCCTCAAAGTGAAATATGCCAAGAAAGAAATCTAAATCGGTTATAATTTTGGCCATGGCAAATATTTAGCAAATATACCATTCCTGTACAGACCTTCAGTGGCCGCTCCAGGATACCTCAGAGGTCAGGGAGCTTACAGGCTGCAGCCTGCCTAGAAGTGGGAGGAGACTATGTTTGCTTAAATTTGAGAAAATCCCAAGTGTCATTTATGTTCTATGTACATTAAGAAAGATGGAGGTTAGTTATTGCGGGTCTGAAGCATGGCCAAATACTCTCTACCACCCTTTTCGTGGTGCCGGCATCGTCAGTATTTTCTTAGTACCAGACATAATTTTCTCCTTGGCTGTACTTCCTACATAGAAAAATTGCCCTATTTATACTCAGAAAAGGCACACCTTGGCATAACCACGACTCCCAGGTTGTGTCCAACTAAACCAGGGCTAGGCCTTTGATTCAAAATGAGACTCTCTCTTCTTGGAGTTCCTACTTCTTAAAACTGAGACAAGAGATGGAATCAGTTACCTACGAGGTTACACATTAGACTAAAGTTAAGTAATGATTTAAAGTAAGGGAGACTTGGAAAATAAGTATGGAAAAGTAATACCAGAAGACTTCAGCAATTGTCCTATTAAAGGACTTTGACTAGTATGTTAGAGGAAGAAGTGAAGAAGGAAGAAAGGATTTCAGAGGCATTAGGTGAAAAAAAATCAATACCAGTTTGTGGCTGATCTGATACAGGAGTAGTGAAATGAGGACAAAGGATCAGGCAAGTATAAGAGCAATGTTCAACCTTAGTGCTGCTGGCTTGTTGATGCCATAACATAAACAGGAAGTCTGAGGGGAGAAGGAGTTTGGGGACTAGATTAACGATTTCATTTCTCGATATCAATGATTGCCAGACATCTGAAATGAAGTGTTCAGCAGGCAATTGAAGCTAGGGTACTGGAGCCAAAGACAGGTTATAGTTATACTGTGAGTCTTCAAAGTGTGACAGCAGGTGCTCTGAAACAGAACAAGATTTTGGAGGGAGGGATGAAGAGGGGAAGGGGAAGATGTCTGGGAACTTGGACACCTACCACTATTCTGGAACAGGAAGAGTCAAGGAAGCAACAGCCGGAGGAGGAGATATACTTGAATCTCATCATTTTTTTTTTTCCTGAAAACTAGGGACACAAGGGCATAAGGGAAGAAAGAGGAGAGTAAAGTGTTTCAAAAGCTACTGAGAAAATAGGAATGGAATTTAGTGAGAAGATGACTTAAAGTACATGGTTACAATGAAGACCTGAAGCCAGAATTCAGATAATAACGGACTAAAAGGAGAGCCATAGAGAGAAAATAGCAGCAGAATGTGGAATCATTCCTTGAGAATTTAGCAATGAAAAAAATCAGCCAGGTGTGGTGGCATGTGTCTGTAGTCACAGTGACTCAGGAGGCTGAGGTGGGAGGATCTCTTGAGCCCAGGAGTTTGAGGCTGTAATGAGCTGTGATAGCACCACTGCACTCCAGCCTGGGTGACAGAATGAGATCCTGTCTTTAAAAAATAAACAAAAAGATAATTTAGCAATGAAAGGAAGTAGCAAAAATTGTAAGTTATCTGGGAGGTTCAGGAGGAGATAAAATTTTGAATATTACCAACACAAAGAAATGATAAAGGCTGTAAGTGAGATGCAAGTTACCCAGATTTGATCATTATACGTTGTATACGTGTATCAACATTTCATACTCTAAATATTACACTGTAAATATGTAAAATTATTATGTGTCAATTAAAATTTCTTTTTTATAAAAAGAAAAGTTGCCTTGTTTCATCTTCCCCTCCTTTAGAGAGGAGACCTTCATGTATGAAGATGGCCAGAAGAGAGCAAAAGAAGCTGAAACTACTTAAAAAGAAAAAAAATGAGAGAGGTAGCAAGGTCCACATATTTCAGCAGTTTTCAACTTGTGTTAAGCATAGAGCTGTTTCTTCAAACCAATCTTGCTGGGAAGCCTAATATATAAAACTAATACAAGTGGAGTCACTCTACTGAAGGTCGCTATGTGTGTGCATGTGCATGTGTGTGCATGTGCATATGTGTGTTTGTACACGTATACGCATGCACATGTGTATGTGTCAGCAGTAGGGAGGTGCTTCTCTAGGAGTTCTCTGTTTCTTTTATGACAACCAATGGCCTACATGATCCCATTTGCTCCACATCAGTGATGAAGGTGTTTCTATCGTTTCTAGTTGATTCTTGAAGAAACTGACTGAGAATTTAGTGACTTATTCAAGGTCACACAACTAGTTTGAGACAGAGTCAGGACCAGCACCAGGATCTTATGGCCCCCAATCCCATCTTCTTTCTGATACACCACTTCAAAGGCCTTCCTCTTCTGCACAGCACAATCACATCTTCCTTTTTACAGGAAAGTATTTGAAGAGACTACGAGCAACAAAAAGAAAGATTTGGGGGGAACATGTGGTATTCAACAGCTCTGTAAGACCAACTCATTCATCTGATCAATCAGATAAATTGGTAAAGAAAATGGGACTTCTAAGATAGAGGTCCCAAAGGGTAGTCTATTTAAGAAGAGAGCTGTAGTCCCATAGCATTTATTTATTTATTTATTTATTTATTTATTTATTTATTTACTGAGACAGAATCTCACTGTGTCACCCAGACTGGAGTGCAGTGACATAATCATGGTTCACTGCAGCCTCGACCTCCCAGGCTCAAACGATCTTTCCACATCCACCTCCCGAGTAGCTGGGACCACAGGCACATGCCACCACGCCTGGCTAATTTTTTCTTTTTGTAGAGATGGGGTCTCACCATGTTGCCCAGACCAGTCTTGAACTCCTGGGCTCAAGCAATTCCCTTGTCTCAGCCTCCCAAAATGCTGGAATTACTGGCATGAACCACCACACCCGGCCTCCATAGCATCTTTTAAAAATAATTCCTTATTGCAAAACGTAAGTTTTCTTCTTTTAGGAAGAGAAGGGTATTACTGATGGGCATGTAAAATGGTGCAGCCAGATAGAGGATTAAGATGGCAGATAGGAAGCAGGACTAGCTTGTAGCTCCTGCTCAGATGGACAGAGCAGTGTGCGGAGACTCGCATCATGAACTTTTGCTCCAAGAACTACTGCAAGAACATACCAGGAAAGCTGAGAGAATCCACAGACCCTTTGAAGGAAACGGATCGCCACTGTAGGCTCCCTGAGACACTGAAAAACTGTGCTGGTATCCACTGCTGAAAGACCTGAAGATGGATTATATTGCAGGACTTGTGGCAGACACTCCCTCATACCAGCCTGGAGCCCAGTAGCTCCACTAGAAGGCTAGACCCAGAAGACCAAAAATAATCACTGCCTTTTGGCTTTCAGGAAGCCCCATCCCTAGGGAAAGGAGGAGGACACCACATCAAGGGAGCACCCTGTGGGACAAAAGAATCTGAGCAGCAGCGCTTGAGTCCCAGATCTTCCCTCTGACGTAGTCTACCAAAATGAGAAGGAACCAGAAAAACAATTCTGGTAATATGACAAAACAAGATTCTTTAACACCCCTAAAAGATCACAACAGCTCACCAGCAATGGATCCAAACCAAGATGAAATCTCTGAATTGCCAGAAAAAGAATTAAGAAGCTTAATTATCAAGCTATTCAAGGAGCACCAGAGAAAGGTGAAGTCCAACTTAAAGGAATAAAAAACATGGTGCAGGATATGAAATATCAGTGAAATTGATAGCATAAATAAAAAACAATCACAATTTCTGGAAATGAAGGACACACTTAGAGAAATGCAATATGCTCTGGAAAGTCTCAGCAACTGAACAGCAGAAGAAAGAACTTCAGGGCTTGAAGATAAGGCTTTTGAATTAGCCCAATCTGTCAAAGACAAAGAAAAAAAAGTTTTTAAAATTGAGCAGTCTCCAAGAAGTTCGGGACTGTTTTGAACATACAAACCTAAGATTAATTGTTGTTCCCAAGGAAGAATAGAAATCTAAAAGTTTGGAAAACATATTTGAAGGAATAATTGAGGAAAACTTCCCCAGCCTTGCTAGAGGTCTAGACATCCAAATACAAGAAGCTCAAAGAACACCCGGGAAATTCATGGCAAAAAGATCATCACCTAGGCACATAGTGATCAGGTTATCTAAAGTAAAGATGAAGGAGAAAACCTTAAGAGTCGTGAGGCAAAAGCATCAGGTAACCTATTAAAAAAAAAACTTATCAGATAAACAACAGATTTCTCAGCAGAAACCCTACAACCTAGAAGGGATTGGGGTCCTATTTTAGCCTCCTTAAACAAAACAACTGTCAGCTAAGAATTTTGTACCCAGTGAAACTAAGCTTCATAAATGAAGGAAAGATACAACCTTTCCCAGACAAACAAATGCTGAGAAAATTCACCACTACCAAGCCATCGCTACAAGAACTGCTAAAAGGAGTTCTAAATTTTGAAACAAATTCTTGAAATACGCCAAAACAGAACCGCCTTAAAGCATAAATCTCACAGGACCTGTAAAACAATAACACAATAAAAAAACCCAAGGTACTCAGGCAACAAATAGCATGATGAATAAAATAGTACCTCACATCTCAATACTAATGTTGAATGTAAATGGCCTGAATGCCCCCACTTAAAAGATACAGAATGGCAAATGGATACAAATTCACAAACCAAGTACCTGCTGTCTTTAAGAGACTCACCTGACACATAGGACTCACATAAACTTAAGGTAAAGTGGTGGAAAAAGATATTCCATGCAAATGGACACCAAAAGTGAGCAAGAGTATAACAGACAAAACAAACTTTAAAGCAACAGCAGTTAAAAAAGACAAAGGGATATTATGTAATGATAAAAGGACTAGTCTAACAGGAAAATATCACAATCCTAAATATATATGCACCTAACACTGGAGCTCCTGAATTTTGAAACAATTACTTCTAGACCTAAGAAATGAGAGAGATGGCAACACAATAATAGTGGAGGATTTTAATATAACACTGATAGCACTAGACAGGTCATCAAGACAGAAAGTCAACAAAGACTAGAACAAGGGACTTGACAGATATTTACAGAACATTCTACCTAACAACTGCAGAATATTAATTCCATTCATCAGCAGATGGAACTTCTCCAAGATAGACCACATGATTGGCCACAAAACAAGTCTCAGTAAATTTAAGAAAATTGAAATTATATCAAATATTCTCTCAGACCACAGTGGAATAAAGTTGGAAATCAACTCCAAAAGGAACCCTCAGAACCATGTAAATTCACAGAAATTAAATAACCTGCTCCTGAATGATCATTGGGCCAACGACGAAATCAAGATGGAAATTAAAAAATTATTTGAACTGAATGATTAAAACCTATTAAAACCTATTAAAACCTATGGGATACAGCAAAATTGGTGCTAAGAGGAAAGTTCATAGCATTAAATGCCTACATCAAAAAGTCTGAAAGAGCACCATAAACAGTCTAAGTTCACACCTCACAGAACTGGAGAAACAAGAACAAACCAAATCCAAATGCAGCAGAAGGAAAGAAATAACGAAGATCAGAGCAGAACTAAATGAAACTGAAACAAACAAACAAAAAATACAAAAGATAAATGAAATGAAAAGCTAGTTCCTTGAAAAGACAAATAAAATTGATAGACCATTAGTGAGATTAACCAAGAAGAGAGAAGATCCAAATAAGCTCATTTAGAAATGAAACGGGGGGTAATACAACTGATACCACAGAAATACAAAAGATTATTCAAGGCTACTATGAACACCTTTATGCTGATAAACTAGAAAACCTAGAGGACATAGATAGATTCCTGGAAATATGTAACTCTCCTAGATTAAACCAGGAAGATATAGAAACTCTGAACAGACAGATAACAAACAATGAGATTGAAATGGTAAAAAAAAAAAAAAAAAAAAAAAAAATGTCAACCGAAAAAAGTCCAGGACCAGAGAGATTCACTGCTGAATTCTATCAGACATTCAAAGAAGAATTGGGACCAATCCTACTGACACTATTCCAAAAGACAGAGAAAGAAGGAATCCTCTCTAAATCATTCTATGAAGCCAGTATCACCCTAATTCCAAAACCAGGGAAGGACATTACAAAAAAAGAAAACTACAGACGAATATCCCTGATGAACACAGATACAAAAATCCTCAACAAAATGCTAGTGAACTGAATCCAACAGCATATCAAAAAAAATAATCCACTGTGATCAAGTGGGTTTCATACCAGGGATGCAGGGATGGTTTAACATATGTAAGTCAATAAATGTGATGTGCCCCATAAACAGAATTAAAAACAAAAATCACATGATCATCTCAATAGATGCAGAAAAAGCATTTGATAAAATCCAGCATCCCTTTATTATTAAAATCCTCAGCAAAATCAGCATAGAAGGGACATACTTTAGGGGATTAAAACTATATATGACAAACCCATGGCCAACATTATACTGAATGGGTAAATGTTGAAAGCATTTCCCCTATGAACCAGAACAAGACAAGGATGCTCATTCTCACCACTTCTATTCAACATAGTACTGGAATTCCTAGCCAGAGCAATCAGACAAGAGAAAGAAATAAAGGGCATCCAAATCAGTAAAGAGGAAGTCAAACTGTCGCTCTTTGTTGATGATACGATTGTATACCTAGAAAACCCTAAAGACTCATCCAAAAAGCTCCTGGAACTGGTAAATGAATTCAGCAAAGTTTCAGGATACAAAATTAATGTACACAAATCAGTAGCTCTGCTATACACCAACAGTGAGCAAACTGAAAATCAAATCAAGAACTCAATCCCTTTTATGATAGCTGCAAAAAAGAAAATACTTAGGAATACAGCTAATCAAGGAGGTGAAAGACCTCTACAAATAAAACTACAAAACACTGCTGAAAGAAATCAGACAACACACAAGAAAATGGAAACACATCCCCATGCTTATGGATGGGTAGAATCAATATTGTGAAAATGACTATACTGCCAAAAGCAGTCTACAAATTCAATGTAATTCCCATCAAAATACAACCATCATTCTTCACAGAACTAGAAAAAACAATCTTAAAATTCATATGGAACCTAAAAAGAGCCCTCATAGCCAAAGCTAGACTAAGCAAACAGAACAAATATGGAGGCATCACATTACCCAACTTCAAACTATACTAGAAGTCTGTAGTCACCAAAACAGCATGGTACTAGTATAAAAATAGGCACATAGACCAATGGAATAGAATAGAGAACACAGAAATAAAGCCAAATGCTTAAAGCCAACTGATCTTTGACAAAGCAAACAAAAACATAAAGTGGGAAAAGGACACCCTATTCAACAAATGGTGCTGGAAAAATTGGCAAGCCACAGTAGAAGAATGAAACTGGATCCTCATCTCTCACCTTATGCAAAAATCAATTCAAGATGGATCAAGGACTTAAATCTAAGACCTGAAACCATAAATATTCTAGAAGATACATTGGAAAAACCCTTCTAGACATTGGTTTAGGCAAAGACTTCACGAGCAGGAACCCAAAAGCAAATGCAGCAACAACAAAAAATAACTAGATGAGACTTAATTAAACTAACAAGATTCTGTGCAGCAAATAATAATAATAATCAGCAGAGAAACAGACAACCCATAGAATGGGAGAAAATCTTCATAGTCTATACATCTGACAAAGGACTAATATCCAGTATCTACAAAGAACTCAAACAAATCAGCAAGAAAAAAACAAACAATCCCATCAAAAAGTGGGCTAAGGACATGGATTGACAATTCTCAAAAGATGATATACAAATGACCAACAAGCATATGGAAAAATGCTCAACACCACTAATTATCAGGGAAATGCAGATCAAAACCACAATGTGATACCACCTTACTCCTGCAAGAATGGCCATAATCAAAACATAAAAAAAAAAAAATAGATGTTGGCATAGATGTGGTAAAAAGAGAACACTTTTACACTGTTAGTGGTAATGTAAACTAATACAACCACTATGGAAAACAGTGTGGAGATTCCTTAAATAACTAAAAGTAGATCTACAATTTGATCCAGCAATACCAATACTAGGTATCTACTCAGAAGAAAATAAGCATTATAAGAAAAAGATAATTGCTCATGCATCACACGTATGTTTATAGCAGCACAATTCGCAGTTGCAAAAATATGAAACCAGCCCAAATGCCCATCAGTCAACTAGTGGATAAAGAAAATGTAATACACACACACACACACACACACACACACACACACACACACCATGGAATGCTACTCAGCCGTAAAAAAGAATGAAATAATGGCATATGCAACAACCTAGATGGAACTGGAAACTATTATTCTAAGTAAAGTAACTCAAGAATGGAAAACAAAACTCATATGTTCTCACTCATAAGTGGGAACTAAGCTATGAGGACTCAAAGGCATAAGAATGATACATTGGACTTTGGGGACTTCAAGGGAAACGGTGGGAGGGTGGTGAGGGATAAAAGACTACACGTTGAGTACGGTGTACACTACTTGAGTGATGGGTACACCGGAATCTCATAAATAAAAAACTAAAAAAGAATGGTGCAGCCCATGTGCAAAACAGTATGGCAGTTCCTCAAAAAAACAAAAACAAAAACAAAAAACATATAATTACAATATAATCACAATATAATCTAGCAATTCTACTTTGGATGTTTACCCCCAAATAATTGAAAGCAGGGACCCAAACAGATACTTGTACACTCATGTTCATAGTAGTCTTATTCACAATAGCCAAAAGATGGAAACATCCCAAATGTCCATCAACAGATGAATGGCTAAGCTAAATTAGAATATACATACAATGATATTATTCAGCTTTACAAAAAAACAAGGTTCTGATATATGCTACCACATGGATGAACCTTGAAAACATTATACTAAATTAAATAAGCCAACACAAAGGAACAAATATTGTTTGATTCCACTTATATGAGGAAACTAGAATAGGCAAATTCACAAATGCAAAAGTAGAATATTGATTAGCAGGGGTTGATGGGAATGGGGAATGGGGAGTTAGTGTTTAGTGGGTGCAAAGTTTCAGTTTGAGGTAATTAATGAATATAAGAGTTCTGAAGATGAATTGCAGTCTGGTTGCACAACAATGTGAATAAAATTAATGACACCAAATTGCACACTTAAAATGGTTAAAATGATAAATTTTAAGTTATGTATATTTGACCAAAATGAAAAAAGAGAGAGAGGTCATTTTGTCCTCACTGCCTTTTGTGCACATTTAAAGCAACTTCTTGGCTACTATAATCACCATTCTAGTTGAAAAGCAAAAGAAATTTTGTTTTTCCTTGTGATAGGCATGTTTTTGTTCTCATTCATTTTTGTTTTTCTTACCATTCCTGAGAGATCCTTGAATGCATGATTATCAAAACCTCTATATTAAGAATGATTCTTACTAGAATTTTCTGTGGCAGAAATATGCCCCTTATTTTGGGGTCAAGAAATGTAGGCTAGGTGCGGTGGCTCTTGCCTATAATCTCAGCACTTTGGGCGGCCGAGGCAGGTAGATCACTTGAGGTCAGGAGTTCAAGACCAGCCTGACCAATATGGTGAAACCCCCTCTCTACTAAAAATACAAAATTAGCTGAGCACAATGGCACGTACCTGTAATCCCAGTTACTTAGGAGGCTGAGGCAGGAGAATCGTATGAACCCGGAAGGCGTAGGTGCAGTGAGCTGAGATTACACCACTGTACTCCAGCCTGGGCGACAGAGTGAGATTCCATCTCAAAAAAAAAAAAAAAGGCAAATCAAACATTAACAAGTCCTAGACTTTACATCTTTCTAGGAAGCATGGAGATACATCCTAATATTAGCTAACTCTCATTCTGACATGGATAGCAGGTTGACAACATTAATAAACCAGCCAGATCATCGCTTGAAGTGTGGTCTATGGACCAGTGGTGACAGCACTCCTGGATCAGCTTATTAGAAATGTGTAATCTTAGGCACAATCTCAGACCTACTGAATTGGAATCTGCATTTTACCAAAACCCCAGGTGTTTCCTATGCACATTGAAGTTTGTGATGCACACTGAAGTTTCCTATGCACACTGAAGTACTGACCTACACTACTTTTAAATGCAACACAATTTTTTTTTTCTTTTTTGTGAAATGGAGTCTTGTTCTGTTGCAGAGGCTGGAGTGCAGTGGCGGCAATCTCGGCTCACTGCAATCTTCGCCTCGCAGGTTCAAGCAATTCTCCTGCCTCAGCCTCCTGAGTAGCTGGGACTATAGGCATGTGCCACCATGTCCTACTAATTTTTTGTATTTTTAGTAGAGACGGGGTTTCACTGTGTTAGCCAGGATGGTCTCGATCTCCTGACTTCGTGATCCGCCCGCCTTGGCCTCTCAAAGTGCTGGGATTACAGCGTGAGCAACAGCACCTGGCTTTCTTTCTTTTCTTCTTTTTTTTTTTTTTAATTTTTTTTTTACCTTTTGTTTGTTTGTTTGTTTGTTTTTGAGATGGGGTCTCACTCTGTCACCCAGGCTAGAGTTCAATAGCACCATCATGGCTCACTGCAACCTCAACCTCCTGGGCTCAAGCCATCCTCCCACCTTTGTCTCCCAAAGTGCCTGGACTACAGGCATGAGCTATCATGTCCAGCTAGAAGTTTCTTTCTCCTTGAAGAAAGAGTTAAAAGTAGAGAATAAACATTTGCTGAAGATCTGTTGTACAATAGATACTGACATATAAACCAATGTTATCTCATTTAATTCTTAAAATAATAATAGAGGTATAGATTATTGATTCCATTTAACAGATGAAGAAACTGAGGCTTAATCATCCCATTGCTACCCAGCTAGGAAGTGCCAGGACTGGCATTTGACTCTGGGTGTTTTTAAATTCGAAGTTGTTTTCCGTTACACCAAGATATCTTTTAAGCATATGAAAGAAGCCATTCTAAAATCGTTTGGAATAAAAAATTACTTAAGAATTTCACTAAGAAAAACATGGTATGACTCAGAACCATAAAGCTATCAACACTGAGCGTTTATTTTATCTTGCAACGTGCTTTTCTTTGTTAATCTTCACAATAACCAGGTGAGGAAAAAGTTATCTTCATTCTGCAAATAAAATGCCCTGAAGCTCAGAGTGGCTAAAGGTTTGCCCACAGTCATAAAGCAGTGAGTCAGAATTGGAATTAAGGGGAAAAGGCTTAACTGTTAACCACCAATACATGGACAGTCTACTCTCCGAAGCCATTTAGACACTTAGAAAGCCAAGGTAACTCTTTTGCAGATGTTAGCCGTTGTAGTTTGGAGGCAGCTGGATTAATATTTGGGGCATTCTACTTTCCTTAATGTGTCTAAATGAAAACATGTGGATCCTACCCACTGTATTATGTCTGGCTTTGCCTGACATTATTGACCAATACTTATTTTTGTTATTATTATTTTAGAGACAGTGTTTCACTCTGTTGCCCAGGCTGGTGCAGTGGTGCAAACACAGCTCATTGTAGCCTTGAACTCCTGGGCTCAAGTGATCCTCTTGCCTTACCCTCCTATGTAGCTAGTACTACAGGTGGCAGGTAGTGCCACCATGCCTGGCTGTTTGTTTGTTTATTTGTTTTTTGTATAGATGGAGTCTCATGATGTTGCCCAGACTGGTCTAAAACCAGTGGCCTCAAGCGATCCTCCAGTGTAGGCCTTCCAAAGAGCTGAGATTACAGGTGTGAGCCACTGTCTTGGCCCTCCAATGCTTATGAATGTGTGAGGTTCTGTGGTCAAATCCTTAGAAGGTTGTGGTCTGCGAGACTGAACGTGACGTGGCCCTGAGTCTCCTGGCCCATTCTCTCGCCTTTTATGTGACTTGTCTTGTGGCTCTGGATGCCCAGTCATCCTGCCGTGCTGTTATCCTTTCCTAGAGTAGGCTGTGCCCCTTCCCCACTCAGCTGCTTTGCACAGGCTGTTTCCTTGGACACTAAGGCTCATTCTCCTCTTTGTTGTTTAAAGCTTATTCATTCATTCTCAGGTCTCAACCTGCATCTCACTTCCTCAGGGAAGCTTTCCCTAACCCTCTTGTTTAGTTCAGACTCCCCTGTTGGCCACTCTCATAATCCCCTGTATTTCTCTATTATGGCACCTATCACAAGTATAATTTATTAATTATTTCTTTAATAATTTCTTTAAGGTATAGCTTCTCCCACTAAACCGTAAGTTCTAAGAAGGCAAGAATCATATTTTATGTTACTGTCTCCTAGCAAACATATCTGGCACATAATCAATGTCTAATAAATATCTGTTGAATAAGGCCAGGTGCAGTGGCTCATGCCTGTAATCCCAACACTCATGGGAGGCCAAGGCAGGAGGATTGCTTGATCCCAAAAGTTCCAGAGCAGTCTGAGCAACATAGTGAGAACCCTTCTTTACAAAAAAATGAAAAAATTAGCGAAGTGTGGTGGCACATGCTTGTTGTCCCAGCTAGTTGGGAGACTAACGTGGGAGAATCACTTGAGCCCAGGTGTTAGAGGTTACAGTGAACTGTGACTGCACCACTGTACTCTAGTCTGGGTGATAGAGTGAGGCCCTGTCTTTAAAAATATATGTGTATATAAATATATGTATATGTGTACATATATGTATATAATATATATACATAGATAATACACACATATATTACCCACATATTATATATACACACTATTTATACATATAAAATATGCATATAATATACATATTATATACACATATATGGTATATATATGATGTATATATGCATGTATATGTACATATATATACAATTATATATATTTGTTGAATAAACCAATGCATTTAATGTTTGTAAAATATTTTTGTGAACTAGAAAGTTTTATACAAATGACATTGCCATTATCATTATATGTACTCTGATTACTTGAAGTTTATTTTGTATGTTAATGATGTTGATGATAAATGATGAACTTGTATGTGTTAAACGAATTGTAATAACTTTTTATTGTAATAGCTGAGCCTAACTTTGGCCTGCGTTGTAGCTTTAGATGACATGTTTGGGAAGGGCCTGAGTTAACTGGGTACAGGCAGGATGATTTTCATTTGATCAACCGGATCCGGACAGGAATCTGAGCTGGGTGAAAAGTCTCTGAATTTTTTACCTGACCTTTTTCCCATAAGGTGGATGAGTTAATCCTAAGAGATTCAGTCAAACCAGAAGAGTTTTGGCAATCTTTCTGGTTCTACTTGTTCCCAGGAGAAAGTATGTGTTTGCAGACAAATGTGTTTGCTTTATTTTTGGTCAGGAAACAGACCAAGTTACGCAAGGTGCTTCCAGTTTCTGCCAGAGTTGCCAAAACATGAAAATAAATTTAGTGTCGAAATTTATAAAATAGTTTTATAAATGCCTTGAACCCTAGTATCTGCTACTCTTCTGCCTTTTAAGAGATTTATGTTGTTTTTATTCCTAATCTCCTGTTTTACAGCATATTAAGCAGACTCTAATCCTTTTGGACAGTAGGCATGATTTACATTTAAAAAAAATATTACATGCCTTTTGCCTGAGCTATCAGCAATTCAAGAAGTAATCACATTTAAAAGGAGGATCTGGCAAAAACAAAGCTATTATCCTCACCACAGTAATGGATTTCATACATTATGGCATTTGGGTTAGAGAAATATATTGTACATTAAGCTTTCCATAGTGTTTCTCAAATTAAAATCATATATAACTCACTTTTTGACTAAAATGAGGCTATCTTAACTACAGAATCTCTAAGGACTAGCCACTTTTTAAAAGTTCATGGTATACATTCAATAATGTGAGGGAAAGCACTTGGTAAACATGTTAAGGTACTTAATAAAGAGTCTCTCCAAGAGTAATTACTGTGGTTATAGGTTTTTTTTAAAAAATTGATGCATAATAGATGTACATAGTTTCAGAGGGTCATAAGTTTTCTTATTCTAATTTCATAGAAATCATTTTAGCTATTAAGTGTATTGAATCTTGAATCTGGGCATATTGAGTGTCTTAAATAGGTGTGTATATTCTAAATCCACATTATGAGTTTAGGCAAATAGGGTTAGGATTAGGGTTTGGGTTAGGGTTCAACTGCTGAACTGCTGTGTTTGTGTTTGATCAACTGCTGTAGGGCCACTGCATTACCCAGACAAAGCCAGAGTCTGTCATTAGCTTGGATGGAGACTATGGTTGTTTGTTCACTTATCCAATGAGTATTCATTGAGCATATACTATGTTCAAGCCAGTATCCTAGGCTTTTGGGATGTTTGGTACAGGGATGTACAAAACAGACCCTGTCCCTCAGGAACTTACATTCTAGCAAAATAGTGATGATATTAGTAGTAATAGTAATAGATAAACATTCATTGAGAGCTTATTATATCCTAGGTACTGTGTTAATAAACCTTATGCAGATTATCTCATACAATTCTCACAACCCTATGAGTAGGAACCATTATTATTGTGACTCTCATTTTAAGATGAGAAGAGGGGTTAGGTAACTTACGGAAAGTCGAGTCTGAAGGTTTTTTTTTTTTTTAGCTATAAACCAGAGGGATGTTCAAAGGCATAACAGCAGATATGAAAAGAATATCCACCAATGGAAAAGGACCACAATCACAGCCCTGTAGCAGGGTCCAGGCGACTAATAAATTATCTTAAGTTCCTGAATTCCAGGCAGGTCCCAGTGTTTGAGGGGGATCAGATAGTCTGAGAAATTAGCCTATAGGCTGAATATCAGGTTTAAATATAAAACAAGATGTTTGCAAGAACTTGGTAAATAAAATATTAAGCTGAGAATTCAATTCAGCAGATAATTTACTCTGTGCCAGACACCGTGTAAGACTCTCAGGGTAGAGAACAGAAATGAGGAAGACATGGACTCTTATCTCTCAAGTAGTTCAGAATCAGGAGAGACCCAAATTTAGTTTTGGTTCCTGTTTGAGAAGCTTGGTGACCCTCATAGAGTCACTAGCTTCCTGGAGCTTCTTGGAAAACACTAATTTTCTAAGCTGTGGAACTCAGGAAGGGAGCAGGGCAATTAATTTTTAAGGGACCTCAAATCATTAGTGACCGCTTCTAAAAGATGTGCAACTTCCTTCACATCCATGTTGTATTCCATTTAGCTAACCCTGTTTTCTTTTTGGTGATATTGTATTAGTCTGAAATTTGAAACTCTACAAGGCAGTAAAATTGATTTTAACTGTTAAATAATTTAGTATAAGTAAGCCCTGTACATAAACATGCAATTATGTGAATTGCTGTTATTGATGTTGAAATGTAACTGTTTACCCAATGAAAGTTAAAGATGTTCCCTAAAGTCTTTTAAATTCATGCCGATATTTGTATCGTTCGAGATGCCATAGTTATGTTCAAATGAATTATTAGTGCTTCAGGGAACATATGGCTATAGAAAATAATAATGTTGCTATAATTATTTTGTGTTTATTTAATGACATGATGATTTATGCAATGCTAATGTTCAGGTACAACGGATTGTTAATGATGTGAGTGTTTAAAACAGTAAACTATATTATAAAAAGAATCTTCTGTGACGGGGAAATTTTATTTTTTGTTGCATTATGCTAAAGCACTATTTTTTCACATGTTGTATATAAATATCATGTACTGCTTTGATACCTAATTCGTATGTAAGTCTGTTGAGATATGACTTTCAAAGGTTCATGCTTAGTGGGCACTTAGAACGTACTCCCTCTGGTCTTTATCCATCTTCATAGATAATACTTACTTCTAAATATTCTCAGCAACTGGCACACTGGTAAGTGGAGCAACAGTAAGTAGAGAGATGGGTAAACAGAAGGGAAAGACTGACATGAACATCTCATCTTTCAACCAGTTTCTTAACTACCTATAGCACTGAGAGCATGTAATTCCACACACTTGGGTTTGTGGGGGTTTTTTTGTTTGTTTGTTTTTGTTTTTTGTTTTTTCTAAGGCCTGAGTGAACTCTATTCAATGAAACCTTCCATGAAACAAATATAGCTGCTAAAACTACTGAACAAGACTGCTTTGTCCAAATCACCAAGGCACAGTTCTCTGGGAATTGGGCATTGCATCTTCAGAATAAAGAGGCCAAAGAAGTCCTCATTTAGTTCTGCATTAATATACTCATGGAAAAGGACATTAGGTTTTGCTTGTCATGGGAAAAGCACACAGTTTGGCAGAGGTAGAAAGTGTCTGGAATCCAAAGTCAGGTGGACCTGGGTTCAAATCATAGCTCGATAACTATTAGCTGTGATTATGGTCAAGATACTTATTGATATTGTTTGGCTCTGTGTCCCCACTCAAATCTCATCTAAAATTGTAATTGCCATAATCTGCAGTGTCAAGGGAGGGACCTGGTGGGAGGTGACTAGATCATGGGGACAGCTTCCCCCAGGCCGTTCTCATGATAGTGAGTGAGTTCTCATGAGATCTGATGGTTTTGTGTCTGACATTTCCTCCTTAACACACTCTCTCTCTCGCCTGCTGCCATGTAAGATGTGCCTGCTTTCCTTTCATCGTCCACCATGACTGTAAGTTTCCCATGGCCTCCTCAGCCATGCAGAATTGTGAGTCAAACCTCTTTCCTTTATAAATTACCCAGTCTCAGGGAAGTTCTTTATAGCAGTGTGAAAATGGACTAATACAGGAAATTGTTACCAGGAGTTTGGGGGCACTGCTATAAAGATACTTGAAAATGTGGAAGTGACTTTGGAACTGGGTAATGGGCAGAGGTTGGAACAGTTTGGAGGGCTCAGAAGAAGACAGGAAGATGTGGGAAAGTTTGGAACTTCCTAGTGACTTGTTGAATGGTTTTGACCAAAATCTTGATAGTGATATGGAGAATGAAGTCCAGGCTGAGGTAGTCTCAGATGGAGATGAAGAACTTATTGACAAATGCGGTAAAGGTCACACTTGCTATGCTTTAATAGAGAGACTGGCGGCATTTTGCTCCACCCCTAGAGATCTTTGGGACTTTGAACTTGAGAGAGATGATTTAGGTTATCTGGTGGAAGAAATTTCTAAGCAGCAAAGCATTCAAGAGGTGACAGAACATAAAAGTTTGAAAAATTTACAGCCTGACCATGTGGTAGAAAAGAAAAATCCATTTTCTGGGGAGAAATTCAAGCCAGCTGCAGAAATTTGCATAAGGAATGAGGAATTGAATGTTAATCTCCAAGACAATGGGGAAAATGTCTGCAGGGCATGTCAGAGTCCTTCATGGCAGCCCGTCTGATATACTTTGGCTGTGTCTCCACCCAAAACCTCATCTTGAATTGTAATCTGAATTATAATCACCACATGTTGGGGGAGGGACCTCCTGGGAGATGATTAAATCATGGGGGTGGTTCCCCCATGCTGTTCTCGTGATAGTGAGTGAATTCTCATGAGATCTGATGGTTTTATAAGAGGCTTTTCCACCCTTCACTCTGCACTTCTCTCTCCTGCCACCATGTGAAGGACATGTTTGCTTCCCCTGCCACCATGATTGTAAGTTTCCTGAGGCCTCCCCAGCCATCTGGAACTGTGAGTCAATTAAACCTCTTTCCTTTATAAATTACCCAGTCTCGGGCAGTTCTTTATAGTAGCAAAAAAAAAAAAAAATAGACTAATACATCCTCCCATCACAGGCCCAGAGGCCTAGGAGGGAAAAATGATTTCCTGGTCCAGGTCCAGGGCCCCACTGCCTTGTGCAGCCTCAGGACATGGCCCCCTGCGTCCCAGCCACTCTAGCTCCTGCTGTGGCTGAAAGGGGTCAACGTATGGCTTGGACCATTGCTTCAGAGGGTGCAAGCCCCAAGTCTCAGCAGCTTCCACATGGTGTTGGGCCTATGGGTGCACAGAATTCAACAGTTGAGCTTTAGCAGCTTCTGCCTAGATTTTAGAGAATGTCTGGAAACACCTGGATGTCCAGACAGAAGTCTGCTGCAGGGACAGAGCCCTCATGGAGAATCTCCTCTAGGGCACTGTGTAAGAAAAATGTGGGGTTGGAGCCCCCACACAGAGTCTCCACTGGGGCACTGCCTAGTGGAACTGTGAGAAGAGGGCCACCATCCTCCAGACTCCAGAAAGGTAGATCCACCAAGAGCTTGCACTGTGTGCCTGGAAAAGCCACAGTCACTCAATGCCAGCCTATGAGAGCAGCCATGGGGGCTGAACCCTGCAAAGCCACAGGGGTAGAACTGCCCAAGGCTGTCGGAGGCCACCTCTTGCATCAGCGTGCCCTGGATGTAAGACATGGAGTCAGAAGAGATTATTTTGGAGTTTTAAGATTTAATGACTGCTTCACTGGATTTAAGACTTGCATGGGGCCTGTAGCCCCTTTTTTGGGCCAATTTCTCCCATTTGGAATGGGAGCATTTATCTAATGCCTGTACCACATTGTATCTTGGAAGTCACTAACTTGTTTTTTATTTTACAGGCTCATAGGCAGAAGGGACTTCCCTTGTCTCAGATGAGACTTTGGACTTGGACTTTTGGATTAATGCTGGAATTAGTTAAAATTTTGGGGGACTATTGGGAAGGCATCCTTCATTTTGAAATGTAAAAAGGACATGAGATTCAGCAGGGGGCAGGGGCAGAACGATATGGTTTGGCTCTGTGCCCCCAACCGAGTCTCATCTCAAATTGTAATTGCTACAATTCCCACATGTTGAGGGAGGGACATGGTGGGAAGTGATTGGATCATGGGGGTGGTTTCCCCCATGATGTTCTTGTGATAGTGAGCTGTCACGAGATCTGATGGTTTTATTAGTGTTTGACAGTTCCTCCTTCACAGTCGCTCTCTGTCTCCTGCCACCACGTAAGACATGCCCACCTCCCCTTCATCTTGCACCATGATTGTAAGTTTCCTGAGGTTTCCCCAGCCATGTGGAACTGTGAATCAATTAAACCTCTTTCCTTTACAAATTACCCAATTACCCAGTCTCAGGAAAATTCTTTATAGCAGTGTGAAAATGGACTAATGCACTTATCTTCTTCAAGTCCCAGGGTTTTTTATAGAGGGTTTTCTCAATAGCAGCACTATTGACATTTTAGGCCAGATAATTTTTTGTTGCAGGATGCTGCCTTGTGCATTGTAGAATGTTTAGCATCTCCACCTACTAGATACCAGTAGCACTTTCTCCCAGTCATTAAAAACCAAAAATGTCTCTACCCATTTCACACTGTACTAGGATAAATCACCCCTAGTGAGAACCACTCCTTTAGGTGTCAAATTATGGATAACAGAACCCATTTCAAGATAGTAGGCAGAATACTACCCTCTGAAGATGTTCACATCTTAATCCCCAGGACCTGTGAGTATGTTACCTTACGTGGTAAAGGGAAATTAAGGTTGCATTGGTGACCCTGAATTCAAAGATTATTCTAGATTATTTGGGTAGATTCAATGTAATCACTAGGGTCCTTAAAAGTGAAAGAGTGAAGCAGAAGAAGTTGGAATGATGTGATGTGAAAAGGACTTGAATTATTTTTTCGGGGTTTAAAGATGGATGAAGTGGTCCATGATTCACAGACTGCGGACAGCCTCTAGAAGCTGGAAAAGAGAAGGAAACAGATCCTACCAAGGAAAGAACACAGTCTTGTTGACCCCTTGATTTTAGCTCAGTGATACTCATGTCAAACTCCTGACTTACATAACTGTAAGATAATAAATGTGTTTTAAGCCACCAAGGTTGTGGTAACTTGTTATAGCAGCAATAGAAAACTAATACAATAGGGCTACTGTGAAAATTTTGAGCTAATGCACATAATTTATTGTCATCTGGAAATAGTAACTGATTAATTAAATTTTAGTGATTTTGAAGATTATTTTAGCAAAAAGACTGGGTCATAAGGCAGTAATCTACAAGTTTTAATGGTGTCCTAAGGCTTTTAAGTGGATTAATGGGTTTTATGCAGTATGCTATCTAGAAATGCCACTTGTTCAAGTGTAACAAGAAATCCCTCACTGTGCCTTGGCATTCATGCTCCTGCTGGCATGTTTCACCTCACAATTCTGTACTCTATGTTCTCAGCTCTCTGTGTCCTTGACTCCGTTCTCATCTTTGGCCTGCCTTCTTGTGGCCATTGCTCTAGACATGCAAATTTGGGTCTGGTCCTTGGAGCTCTCTCCTGAATGTTTTTTTTCCTTACTTTTCTTTTCTTTTTTTTTCTTTTGGTTTTTTTGTTTTCGTCTTCTATCTCCTTGCAAAGCAGCTGTGATTGAGCAGGTAAGTCTTATCATGAACCCACTGTATCCACACAAGTTATTACCAAACCCATTGTATCCACACAAGTTGTTCTACACACTGATACTGGTAGCACTTTCTCCCAGCCATAAAAAAACCAAAAATATCTGTACACAGTGCACATTTGAGTAAATCACCCCTAGCTCAGAATCAGTCCCTACCAGTCAGTTTCATTTCTGGGGTGAAGATAGGACAACTGGGGTAGCTTTGTTTCAGGTATTTTGATGCTGTCGTTTGGTGCCATTACATTTAGGATCATTATGTCTACCCTGTGATTGATCCTTTTACTGTTGTAAAATATTCCTCTTTGTTGCTAGTAATTTTCTTTTCGCTGAAGACTAATTTATCTGATATTAATATAGTCGCTACTGTTTTTTAAAATGAATTCTTGCATGATATATCTTTTTTCATCCTTTTTCCTTCAACCTACCTATATCATTGTATTTGAAGTGACTTTCTTTAAGAAAGCATATAGTTGGATCATGTTTTTTCATCCACTCTGCCAATTTCTGTCTATTAACTGATGTAATTAAACTATTTACATTTGAAGTAATTATTGATATGTTAGGGCTGAAATCTACCATTTTATTATTTTTAGTTTTTGTTTTCTTATTTATCATTTCTTTGTTTCCTTTTCCTTACCTTTCTGTATGCTATTTCAATATTTTTAGCTTCTTATTTTGATTTACATATAGTCTTTTGTAGTATATTGCTTTGTATAGTTTTCTTAGTTGTTGCTCTAGGTATTATTACAATACACACAAGTAATTTATCATAATCTATCAATATCAACTTTTTACCATTTTGAATGAAGTATAGAAAATGTACTTCCTTTTAGACACATTTACTCACCATTTAAATAGAGTTACCTTTAAATATTGTTGTCTTGAGTGCCACAATTTATTGTGTACCACATCAGATGATGCTACACTTTTTTCATCAACTATAAAATATTATTTAAGAAGTGCATGAAGCATAAGGATAACATATAGATTGACGGAGTTCAGAAATAAACCTTGACAATTATGGTCAACTGAATTTTAACAAGGATGCCAAGACATTTCAATGGGGGAAAAATAGTCCTCTCAACAAATGGTGTTGGGACCACTGGATATCTGTATGCAAAAGAATGAAGCTGGAACCCTTACCTCACACCACATACAAAAATTAACATTTCTCCCAAAAAGATATACAAATGGCCAACATGCACAGGGAAAGATGCTCAACATTATCAGTCATTAGAAAAGTACAAATCAAAGCCACATGAGATACCACTTTATATCTACTAGGATGGCTATAATAAAAAAGTCAGATAAAATCAGCGTTAAGGATACACAAAAATTGGAACCCTTGTTCACTGCTGTGGGAATGTAAAATAATTCAGCCACTTTTAAAAATATTTAGAGTTACCAGACAAACCAGGAATTCCATTTCTAGGTATCTATGGAAGAGAATTAAAAACATATGTCTTTACAAAAATTTGTACATGAATGTTCATAACTGCACTATGCATGAAAGCCTCAAAGTGGAAATACTCAAATATCCATCAACTGAAGAATGAATAAAGATGGGGCCTAACTATAATCTCTAGAAAGAAAAAGTTTTGTAATGGGATAGTCAGTAGAAAAAGCCACAGTCCCTGTTCCTACAGCTGTTCCAAAGGCCGTAACTGATATACTTCCTCTTCCTCCTCTCCATAACCCATTTTCTATTTTCTCCATCCTTGGCTAGCATTTCAGTCTCTCTGGATTCCTTGCTTGATGGAACGACCTACACTGTCACCTCTAGACTGAGGCTTTGGTTGCCTTCCCCTCATCAGGCGATTTTTACTGCATTCACCTGTTTGTTTTTATGTACTTGGAATAGTAGCACTAAGGGATGTTCCAATGAGTCCTTTGATTTGCAGGCTCTTCCCTGACCCACAAAGTAGTAGCAACCTGATTTCTTCCTTATAATCAGTGCCAGTTGGCCCTGCTGATAGAGTAACCCTTTTCACCACCTGTTGGTTCATTAACATGAGGAGTGACCAGACATTAGTTGTAGTTTTGAGTTTAGTGAAACATCATATCCCTAGTGAAAGTATTATCTCCTTCCTGAGAATCAGAACCTTGAATCCAATAGACCACAGAGTTGCAGGGATGGAAAATAAAAATTCTGCAAGTTGGATCATGGGAGTCGTGCAGTGTGGAGCCAGTCTTATTTCTACCCCTTGGTTCCTGACCCTGTGCAGTGAACTTGTCAGAAATAGGACCAAATATTGTGCAATTGTTGAATGCATATATAACATCCTGAAGGACTGTGCAGCACCACTGCAGGATGTTGTCTACAAATGGACATCTTAATAGAACCTTTCCAAAGTTCTATCAGGCTAGTGCACTGGGAAACATAGTATGTGATAGGACCTAGGTCCCATGGACCTGTGCCCACTATCCCATCTTGTTTTGCTGTAAAATGACTCTTTTGGCCTGTGGCAGTGTTACACATGATCCTATGTTGCTAAAGTACATTATAATCCCATGGAGACTGCTGCCATCAAAGGTACTACAGGCAGAGAAGTCACACCCTTATCCAAAGTTAGCATCAAAGATGAATTATACCCTTTCAGGATTGAAAAGATGCAAGATATTCCATTTATCCAAGATGCTAGCTGGCCTCCTTAAGGGATACTGTATTGAGAACACATTTGGTCCCCAGTGCTTCCCAGTTTTGGTATTCAGCAATAGAAATAACTGGGTCAGCCATGGTGAAAGAGAACCTGTGATACTGAGCCCATGCACAACCTCTAACCCCACCACCATGGCTACTCTGTATGTAGCATGCTATTTCCTAGCACTGGAATAGCTAAGAAGAGTTACTCAGTCTGCCTTGTTGTTGAATCTGTCCTCTACAGTTGGTGTTTTCTGGTGGGCATTACAGTGAAACACAAAGATCTCCACTCCTTGTGCCCACTCTCTAAAGTCTATCCACACGTATCTTCCCCAGACCTTCTTGTCTCTGATTTTCCATTTCCACTGTTTCTAGGCCCTGAGTAACTTACCAGGCCATTTACCACTCTCTATTCCCCTACTGGGGCTGAAGACAACAAATATAGAAAACATGTAGAGCAATTTTCTATAAAAAGAAACAGGGACTAGGGGAATGATTGGAGAGAGAAAAGCAGTCAAGATAGTTTTCCTTTTGAGATAAGAAGACATTAGAGTGTGTCAGTATGCTGATGGAAATAATCCCAATGAAATAGAAACTATGATGTAGTACATGGAGAATTACTGGAGATGGATTTCAGTAGCCTTGAAATGCACTGTAAATGGTAATATATTATTTGAAGCCAAATTATGACATATTTTAATCATTTCTACATAAATTTAATGGGATTATATAAATTAATTATTCAAGTAACATATATTAAGCATCTACTGGGAGCTAAGGGTGTGCTATTTCTAGGGGCATAAAGGTAAATAAGAACTTCTTAAGGAATTTACAATGAGAGAGATGGTTGTGGAAAAAGTTAATTGCAATTCAATGTGAGAAAAGCTATAATAGAAGCCTGGGTAGAAGGATCTTCATTTTGATATCACATACCTCAAATACTCAAATGACTGCTAACATATATAGAACCTAAGTGCAAAAGATACACAACTTGTTCTTTCAGGATTTTAAAATATCTTTTATCTGTTGTTCTTCTACTCACAGGAGAAAATCAAAAGAGAAGCTACTTCTTTTTAATTTGCCCTCTTTTTTTCTTACTGCAAAATGGATAGAGAGATGATGTAAATGTAAATGTGGTTATAAAAAGTTACAATTATGAATAATTGGTACTGCCAGTTACAGATTCTGATGAATTGCTGATATGTAGAATCACTAAGATAACTGACAAAGGAATGTTATAAAATCAGATAATGCTTTCCTAGGAAATTATTAGGGAAAAATAGCATTAGAATAGAGAAAATGAAGCTGATATTTTTGGGCTTTACTGTCTTTTACTGAGCATGCATTATGCATAAAATTGCATGTCATGAGTCAATTTCTAGAAGGTTTACTTTGAAGGGGAAAAGAGTGCAATTCTAAGAAGAACAATGTAAGTCCAAAGCCAAAAAAAATCTGTACATTTTAAAAAGTTGCATTGCATTTCTCATATCTATGCCACTGAGATATAACATCTACAGAGGAAAACATGGATGAGGACCAAACGGAGCTCACTCTTGGCAATAGACAACAATGGCATTTACAAGTAACCAGAGTTGCTTAGAGCCAAACCAAGATCTATCTCCTCCCCTGCATTCAATTAGCTTCATTAAACTGCACCCATGTCCTACACAAAATATACTCTTTTTTGCCTTAAGAGATTAAAATAATTTTTCTAATTTTTAAACTTTATTAGATATAAATTATTTTTATTCTCATATAAATTATATTAATATATAATTAAATAAGTATTGAGCCAAGTTAGATCTCATTGACATGGAGGTGGCCAAGCAAGATGGCTGAATAGAAGCCTCCACCAATCATTCCCACCATGGGAATAACAAATTTTAACAACTATCTGCACTCAGAAAAGCACCTTCATAAGAACCAAAAATCAGATAAGCAATCACGGTACCTGATTTTAACTTCATATTGCTAAAAGATGCACTGAAGAGGGTAGGAAAGATGGTCTTGAATTGCCGATGCACTCCCTCCCCCATGCCCCAGCAGCAGTGGCATAGCACAGAGAGAAAATCTGTGTGCTTGAGGGAGGGAGAGCACAATGGGGGACTTTGCGCTGAACTCAGTGCTGCCTGTGGCAGAGGAAAGCAAAACTGTGCTGAATTCAGCCGGCACTCACCCATGGAGGGAGCATTTTGACCAGAACTAAGCAGAGGAAAAGTGCCCATCCCAGCAGTCAGAACTTGTGTTTCTGGGCAAGCCTTGCCACCATGAGCTAAAGGGCTCTGGGGTTCTAAGTGAACTTGGAAAGGCAGTCTAGGACACAAGGACTTCAAGTCTTTAGGCAACTAAGTGCTAGGCTGGACTTAGAGCCAATGGACTGGGGTGGCACATGACCTAGTGAGATATCAGACAGTTTGGCTAGGGAGTGCTTGTGCTACCCCTCCCCGAATACTAGTCAGTGCAGCTTGCAACAATGAAAGTGACACCTTTCTTTTGCTTGAAGAGAGGAGAGAGAAAAGTGAAAAGGAATTTTGTCTTGCATCTTGGATACCAGCCTAGCCACAGTAGAATAGGGCACCAGGCAGAATCTTGAGGCCCCCATCCCAGGCCCTAGCTCCTGGATGCCATTTCTAGACACACCCTGGGAAAGAAGGGAATCACTGCCTTGAAGGGAAGGAACCAGTCCTGGCAGGATCCATCAGCTACTGACTAAAGAGACCTTGGGACCTGAATAACTAACAGTGACACCCAGGTAGTACACTGTGAACCTTGGGTGAGATGCTGAGACATGCTGGCTTCAGGTAACAGCTTGGCCACAGGGTGGGAGAGCACCAAGTGGGTTCTTAAGGCCCCTGAGTCCAGCCCTAGGCTCTTAGACAGCATTTCTGGGCCTGCGAGGAGCAAGAAGGGAGCTCACTGCCTTGTAGGATAAGTGCCAGACCTGGCATCATTCACCAAAAGCTGACTGAAGAGCCCTTGGGCCTTAATTGAACATTGGCAGTGGCCTGGCAGAACTCTCCATGGACTGATGGTGGTGGTGCCATGGGGAGAGGATCCTCTGCCTATGGAAAAGGGAGGGAAGAGTGGGAATGATTTTGTCTTGTGGCTTGAGTGCCACATTAGCCATAGTAGAATAAAATACCAGGTAAAATTTTAAGGTTTTTTAGCTCCAATCCCTGGCTTCCAGACAATATCTCTGGATCCACCTGGGGTCTGGGGGAACTTGCCACCCTGAAAAGGACATAAACCGGGCTAGCTTTGTTACATGCTGATTGCCGAGCCATAGGGGCTTGAGTGAACATAAGTGATAGCCAGGTAGTGGTTACAGTGGGCCTTGGGTGAGACCCAGTGCTGTGCTGGCTTCAGGTCTGACCCAGGACAGTCCCAGTGGTGGCCACAGGGGTACTTGTGTCACACCATCCCCAGCTCCAAGTGGCTCAGCACACAGAGAGATAATCTGTTTGTTGGGAGAAAGTAAGTGAAGAGAGCAAGAGTCTCCACCTGATAATCCAGAGAATTCTTCTGGATCTTATTCAGGACCACCAAGGTAGTACCTTTATGAGTCTGCAAGAATCATAGCATTACTGGGCTTGGGGCCCAAGTCCCTTCTAATACCTGGAAAGCCTTCCCAAGAAGGATGGGCACAAACAAGCCCAGATTGCAATAATATCTAACTCTTCAATGCCCAGACACTGACAAACATCCACAAGCATCAAAACCATCCAGAAAAACATGATCTCACCAAATGAACTAAGCAAAGTACCAGGGATGAATTCTGGAGGAACAGAGATCTGTGATCTTTCAAAGAGAGAATTCAAAACAGCTATTTCGAGGAAACTGAAAGAAATTCAAGATAACGCAGAGAAAAAATTCAGGATTCTATCAGATTCCTGTAATTTCAACAATTTGAGAGGCCAAGGTGGGAGGATCACTTGAGGTCAGGAGTTCAAGACCAGCCTGGGAAACACAGTGAAACCCCATCTCTACTAAAAATACAAAAATTAGCCAGGCGTGGTAGTACACACCTGTAGTCTCAGCCACTCAGGAGGCTGAGGCACAAGGGCACAAGAATCACTTGAACCCAGGAGGCAGAGGTTGCAGTGAGCTGAGATTGTGCCACTGCACTCTAGCCCGGGTGATAGAATGAGACTCTGTCTCAAAAAAAAAAAAAAAAAAAAAAAAAAAAGAATTATATCAGATACATTTAACAGAGATTGAAATAATTAAAAGGAATCAAGCAGAAACTCTAAGAGTTGAAAAATGCAGTTTACATGCTGAATAATGCATGAATCTCTTAATAGCAGAACTGACAAAGCTGAAGAAAGAATTAGTGAGCTTGAAAACAGGCTATTTGAAAATACACTCAGAAGAGATGAAAGCAAAAAGAATAAAGAATGAAGCATGCCTACAACATCTAGAAAATAGCCGCAAAAGAGCAAATCTAAGAAGTATTGATCTTAAAGAGGAGATAGAGAAAGAGATAGGGGTAGAAAGTTTATTCAAAAGGGTAATATTAGAGAACTTCCCAAACCTAGAGAAAGATATCAATATTCTACTACAAAAAGGTTATAGAACACCAAGCAGATTTAATCCAAAGAAGACTACGTCAGGCATTTAATAATCAAACTCCCCAAAGTCAAGGACAACAAAAGGGGCTGGGTGCGGTGGCCCATGCCTATAATCCCAGAACTTTGGGAGGCCAAGGCAGGTGGGTCACTTGAGGCTAGGAGTTTGAGACCAGTCTGGCCAACATAGCAAAACCCTGTCTCTACTAAAAATACAAAAAACTTGTCAGGCATCATGGCATGTGCCTGTAATCCCAGCTACCTGGGAGGCTGAGGCATGAGAATTGCTTGAGCCCGGGAGGTAGAGGTTGCAGTGAGCCAATATCATGCCACTGCACTTCAGCCTGGGCAACAGAGCAAGACTTTCTGGGAAAAAAAAAAAAAAAAAGGAATAAAGAAAGGATCCTAAAAGCAGCAAGAGAAAAGAAACGAATGATACATAATGGAGCTCTAATAATTCTGACAGCAGACTTCAGGGAAAACCCTACAGGCCAAGAGAGAGTGGCATGACATATTTAAAGTGTTGAAGGAAGAAAACTTTCACCCTAAAATGGTATATCTAGTGAAATTATCCTTCAAACATGAAAAAGAAAGATAAAGACTTTCCCAGACAAAAGCTGAGGAATTTCATCAATGCCAGACCTTTCCTACATGAAATGCTAAAGGGAGTTCCTCTATCTGAAAGAAAGGAACATTAATGAGCAATAAAAAATCATCTGAAGGCTCAAAACTCACTGGAAATAGTAAGCACACAGAAAAACAAGGAATATTATAACACAGTAATTGTGTGCAAACTACTCATATATATAAAAAATATATATATAAAAAATATATATATTATATATATAATATATAATATATATATTAAAAATAAAAAAATATATATATATATATTTTTTTGAGATGAAGTCTCACTCTGTCACCCAGGCTGGAGTGTAGTGGTGTGATCTTGGCTCACAGCAATCTCTGCCTCCCAGGTTCAAACAAGTTTCCTGCTTCAGCCGCTCAAAAACTACTCTAATCTTAAGTAGAAGGACTAAACAATAAACCAGTCACAAATAATAATTACAGCAACTTTTCAAGACATAAACAATATAATAAGATATAAAGACAAACAACAAAAAGTTAAAAAGCAGGGGAACAAAGTGTAGAGTTTTTATTAGTTTTCCCTTTGCTTGTTTGTTTATGCAATCAGTGTTAAGTTTTCATCAGTTAAAAAAATGGGTTATAAGGTATTATTTGCAAGCCTCATGGTAAACTCAAATTTAAAAACATACAATGGATACACAAAAAATAAAAGCAAGAAATTAAATTACATTGCCAGAGAAAATCACTTTCACTAAGAGGAAGACAAGAAAGATGACTACAAAATAACCAGAAAACAAATATCAAAATGGCACAAGTAAGTCCTTACTTACCAATAATTATATTAAATGTAAATGGGCTAAATTCTACAATCAAAAGATATAAAGTGGCTGAATTAATTAAAAAAAAAAAAAAAAGAGACCCAGTGATCTGATGTATATAAGAAACACACTTTATCTACAAAGATACATATAGGTTGAAAATAAAGGGATGGAAAAAGATATTCTTTGCTAATGGAAACCAAAAAAGAGCAGGATACTTATATCAAACAAAATAGATTTCAAGACAAAAACTGTAAGAAGAGACAAAGAAGGTCATTATATAATGATAAAGGGGTTAATTCTGTAAGAGGGTATAACAATTATAAATATATGCACACAACACTGGAGCTGCTGGATATACATAGAACTAAAGAGAGAAATAGGTCCCAATACAATAGTAGCTGGAGACTTCAACACCCCACTTTCAGCATTGGGCAGATTATCCAGACAGAAAATCAACAAAGAAACATTAGATTTAATCTATACCATAGAACAAATGGACCTAATAGATATTTACAGAACATTTTACCCAATGGCTGCAGAATACACATTCTTCTCCTCAGCACATGGATCATTCTCAAGGATAGACCATATACGTTAGGTCACAAAACAAGCCTTAAAACATTAAAAACAAACAAACAAACAAAAAACCCTGAAATAGTATCAAGTATCTTCTCTAACCACAACTGAATAAAACTAGAAATCAGTAACAAGAATAATTTAGGAAACTATACAAACACATGGAAATTAAACAATATGCTCCTGAATGACCAGTGGGTCAATGAAGAAATTAAGAAAGAAATTGAAAAATGTCTTGAAACAAAAGATAATGAAAACACAACATACCAAATCTATGTGATACAGCAAAGGCAGTACTAAGAGGGCAGTTTGTATCTAAAAGTGCCTATATCAAAAGTGCCTATATCAAAAAAGAAGAAAAATTTCAAATAAGTAACCTGATGATGCATCTTAAAGAACTAGAAAAGCAAGAACAACCCAAACCCAAAATTAGTAGAAGAAAAGAAATAATAAAGATCAGAGCATAAATAAATAAAATTGAAATGAAGAAGGCAATGCAAAAGATCAAGGAAACAAAAAATTGGTTATTTGAATAAATAAACAAAATGGACAAAATATTAACCAGACTAAATAAAAAAGAGAGAAAACTCAGATAATATCAGAGATGAAAAATGAAACATTACAATGGATACCACAAAAATTCAAAGGATCATTAGTAGCTATTATGAGCAACTATGTGCCAATAACTTGGAAAATCTAGAGGAAATGAATACATTTCTAGACATATATGACCTATCAAAATTGAACCATGAAGAAAACCAAAATCTGATCAGATCAGTAATGAGTAATGAGATTGAAGCCATAATAAAAATATTCTAGTAAAGGAAAGCTTGAGACTTAATGGCATCATTTCTGAATTCTACCAAACATTTAAAGAATACCAATTCTACTCAAATTATTTTAAAAAATAGAGGATGAGGGAATACTTCTAAACTCATTATGTGAGGCCAGTATTATGCTGATACCAATACCAGACAAAGACAAATCTAAAAAAGAAAATTATAGTCCAGTATCTCTGATGAATATCGATGCAAAAATCCTCAACAAAATACTAGCAAACTGAATTTAACAATGCATTAAAAAGATGATTCATCATGATCAAGTGAGACTTATCCCAGAGATGCAAGGATGGTTCAATATACACAAATCAATAAATGTGATACACCATATCAACAGAATGAAGCACAAAAACCATATAATCATTTTAATTGATACTGAAAAGACATCTGATAAAATTCAACATCACTTCTCGATAAAAACTCTTAGAAATCTGGGTTTGGAAGGAACATTCCTCAACATAATCATAGCTATATGTAACAGACACAGCTAGTATCATATTGAATGGAGAAAACCTGAAAGCCTTTCCTCTAAGATCTGGAACATGAGAAGGATGCCCACTTTCACCACTGTTATTCAACATAGTACTGGAGGTCCTGGCTGGAGCATTCAACAAAGAGCAAGAAATAAAGAGCATCCAAATTTGAAAAGAAGAAGTTAAATTATTTTTGTTTGCAGATGATGCAATCTTATATTGGAAAAACCTAAAGACTCCGCCAAAAAACTACTAGAACTGAAAAACAAATTCAGTAAAGTTGCAGAATACAAAAATCAACATACAAAACCCAGCAGTGTTTCTATATGCCAACAGTGAACTACCTGAAAAAAAAAATGTAGTCCTATTTACAATATCCACAAGTAAAATTAAATACCTAGGAATTAAACAAGTAAGACAAAAAACTCTATAATGAAAGCTATAAAACACTAAAGAAAGGAATTGAAGAGAACACCAAAAAATGGAAAGCAATGTCATCTTTGTGGATTGGAAGAATCAATATTGTTAAAATGTCCACGTGACCCAAAGCAATCTACAGATTCAACGCAACCCCTATCAAAATACTAATGACATTCCTCACAGAGATAGAAAAAACAATCCTAAAATTTATATAGAAGAACAAAAGATGCAAAATAGCCAAAGCTATTTTGACCAAAAAGAATATAAATAGAGAAATCACATTGCCTGACTTCAAATTATACCACAGAGCTATAGTAACCAAAACAGTACGATATTGACATAAAAACAGACAAGTAGATCAATGGAATAGAATAGAGAACCCAGAAACAAATATATATATCTACAGTGAACTCATTTTTAATAAAAGTGCCAAGAACACATATTGGGAGAAAATCAGTCTCTTCATTAAATTGTGCTGGGAAAACTGAATATCCATACGCAGAAGAATGAATTTAGACCCCTATCTCTCAACACATACAAAAATAAAATCAAAATGGATTAAGGCTTTAAATTGAAGACCTCAATCATGAAACTACTACAAGAAAACACAGGGTGAACTCTCTGGGACATTGGTCTAGGCAAAGGTTTCTTGAGTAATACCCCACAAGCACAGGCAACCAAACCAAAAATGGACAAATAGAATCACATCAAGTTAAAAAGCTTCTGCACACAAAGGAAACAATCAACAAAGTGAAGAGACAACCCACAGAATGGGAGAAGATATTTAAAACTACCCATCTGGGCCAGGCATGGTGACTCACACTTGTAATCCCAGCCCTTTGGGAGGCCGAGGCGGGTGGATCACGAGGTCAGGAGATTGAGACCATCCTGGCTAACACAGTGAAACCACGTCTCTACTAAAAAATACAAAAAAAAATTAGCTAGGTGTAGTGGCAGGCACCTGTAGTCCCAGCTACTTGGGAGGCTGAGGTAGGAGAACGGCATGAACCTGGGAGGTGGAGCTTACAGTGAGCCAAGATCTTGCCACTGCACTCCAGCCTGGGCGACAGAGCGAGACTCCAACTCAAAAAAAAAAAAAAAAAAAAAAAAAAAAAAAAAAAATTAAAAAAATAATTTAAAAGAAAAAAGAAAAGAAACTACTCATCTGGTAAGAGATTAATAACCAGAATATATAAGGAACTCAAACAACTCAATGGGAAAAATATCTAATAATCCAATTAAAAATGGGCAATAGAGACTGGGTGTGGTGGCTCATGCCTGTAATCTCAGCACTTTGGGAGGCTGAGGTGGACAGATCACTTGAGGCCAGGAGTTCAAGACTGGCCTGGCCAACATAACGAAACCCCATCTCTACTAAAAATACAAACATTGCCGGGCATGGTGGTGCACACCTGTAATCCCAGCTACTCGGGAGGCTGATACATTAGAATTGCCTGAACCTGGGAGGGGGAGGTTGCAGTGAGCCGAAATCATACCCCTGCACTCCAGTCTGAGTGACAGAGCAAGACTCTTCCTCAAAAAATAAAATAAAATAAAATAAAAATAAAAATTGGCAAAAGATATGAATAGACATTTCTCAAAAGGAGGCATACAAATGGCAAACAGGCATATGAAAAGATGCTCAAAATCATTGATTATTAGAGAAATGCAAATCAAAACCACAATGAGATATCATCTCACCCCAGTTAAAATGGCTTATATCCAAAAGACAGGCAATAACAAACGGTGGCCAGAATGTGGAGAACAGAGAATCCTCATACACTGTTGGTGGGAGAGTAAATTAGTACAATCACTTCAAAGAACAGTTTGGAGGTTCCTCAAGAAATTAAAAATAGAGCTACCATACAACCCAGAATCTCACTGCTGGGTCTGTACTCAAAATGAAGGAAATCAGTATATCAAAGAGATACCTGGGCTCTCACGTTTGTTTCAGCACTTTTCACAATAGCCAAGGTTTGGAAGCAACCTAAATGTCCATGAAGAGATGAATAGAAAAGAAAATTGGTACATATACATAATGAAGTACTATTCAGCCATTAAAAAGAATGCAATCCTGTCATTTGCAACAACATGGATTGAACTGGAGGTCATTATGTTAAGTGAAATCAGCCAGGCACAGACAGACAAACATTGCATGTTCTCACCTATTTTGGGGAGCTAAAAATGAAAACAATTGAATCCCCGGAGCTAGAGAGTAGAAGAATGGTTACCAGAGGCTAGGAAAGGTATTGGAGGTGGGCTGCGAGGAAGTGGGAATGGTTAATGGGTACAGAAAAATAGAAAGAATGAGTAGGATCGAATGTTTTTTTCCTTTGAGATGGAGTCTCACTCTGTTGCCCAGGCTGGAGTGCAGTGGCACGATCTCAGCTTACTGCAACATCCACCTCCCGAGTTCAAGTGATTCTCCTGACTCAGCCTCCCAAGTAGCAGAATTACTGGCACCTGCCACCACACTCAGCTAATTTTTGTATTTTTAGTAGAGATGAGGTTTCTCCATGTTGACCAGTCTGGTCTCAAACTCCTGACCTCAGGTGATCCACTTACCTCGGCCTCCCAAAGTGCTGGGATTGCAGGCGTGAGCCACTGTGCCTGGTCAGGACCTAGTATTTGATAGCACAACAGGGTAACTATAGTCAATAATAATTTAGTCATACATTTAAAAATAACTAAAAGAATATAATTGGATGTTTGTAACAGAAAGTATAAATGTTTGAGGGGATGGATATCCCATTTTTAACCATGATGTAATTATTACATATTGCATGCTTGTATCAAAAGTATCTCATGTACCCTATAAATATATGTCTATTATGTACCCACAAAAATTAAAAAATTTTTAAAAAATTGGAGAACTCTTCTTCCTTATCAGTTCATTAATGCTTTTACAAAGATGTTTTATCTTTTATCCAGGACTGTCCACTGTTTTCAGCATACAGCCACCATATTATCAGAAATGGAATTTTGCTGTCATTTTTTATGACAAATGAGGATTTTTATCTCTCTTACACTCTTTTTCTCTCCTCCCTTCATCCTCTTGATATTATATAGCATATTTTTGCCTGTTCTATATTCAGTGTTTCCTGTTTTGACTATGAAAATATTATTCAATGTAGAACCAAAAAATATACTGTGATTACCTTTCCGTTCCCATTTTTCCGCAGTTGTTAGAACTTTTCTTAATTTTCTTAGTTTTCTTTGAATACATGGTGTTAAACGAAGCTAAATTTGGCCTAAGGATGCCTCCATACTCTAGTCCTTATGTAATGAACTGCAACCTAGTTTATTACTTAAACTAACTGAAAGTCTAACTTAGGAGTATACTCTTGTGACAAACAGCTGTCTCAGTCAATTACAGCAGCTGAGCTTCAATCATCAATTACAGCAGCTGAGCTTCAATCATCAATTACAGCAGCTGAGCTTCAATCA